>NC_054481.1:108658787-108878787 GCF_017639515.1 Carcharodon carcharias | reverse complement strand
ACAAAATTCTAATATTCAGTATTACACTAATAATGGAGCTTTTTGTTTTTTTTCTTCAGGGTAAAACAATAATTCAAGCAGAGATTGATGCAGCTGCAGAACTAATAGACTTCTTCCGATTCAATGCTAAACATGCTGTGGAACTTCAATATCAACAGCCAATCAGTGAACCACCAAGCACCAACACTACACTGTACCGAAGTCTGGAGGTGTGTGAGTTCTAAAAGGAGACAAGAGATGATGTAAAAAAAACAAGACAGCTGAGGAATGGTAGTGAGGGAGTAATATACACATGCATCTCTTGGATAGATCACCCATGAGTATCAGGCCGAGATCAGCACATGTATTGCAGCAAATGATCTAAAATGGTATTTTATGCACTGAGTTCTGATACTGTGCTTTTACCACTTTTTTTTTCTTCTTCCAGGGCTTTGTTGCAGCTATTTCTCCATTCAACTTCACTGCAATAGGTGGAAACCTGGCAGGAGCTCCAGCACTTATGGTGAGAAACAAGGATCAGAATTTTTTTTTAAAGAAAAAGGTTACAGAGTAGATCAGGCTCAGTGTAAGAGAATCTCCTGTTGTGGACAGAATCTAAAGGGTAATCATAAATTTCAGGCCCATAAAAATGACTGAACAGATTTGTTAACTTCTTTAAGAACTAACTAATAAGCAGTACTGGATATTGAATAAGTAGTGTGAGAAATTGGAGATAGTTGTGGTGGGTTGAGCTGGCATCATCAGCATACATGTGGAACCTGATATGTTTTGGAACAATGTTATCAAGGGGCAGCATGTAAATGAGAACTAGGGAACCAAGGATAGATCCTTGGTGACTCCAGAGTTAATGGTGCAGGAGTAGGAAGAGAAGCCATTACAGGGCATTCTCTGTTTACAACTAGATAAAAATGGAACCAGAGGACAGCAGTTCCACCCACCTGAACGACTGAGTAGAGGTGTTGGAGAATGGTGCGGTCTCAATACCAACTTCTGGAATACGTCACTGTATACTTCCCTGTAGTCTAAAGAGCAGCCATTCAATACCACTCTATGCTTTTTGTCTCTTAGCTAATTTCATATTCATACTGCCTTGATCCCATTTAATATCATGGGCTTCAATTTTGTTAACCAGTCCATTATAATGTGGCAATATATCAAATGCCTTTTGAAAGTCCATACAAATATTAACTGCACATCTTTGGCAACCCCCTCTGTTACTTCATCAAAGAACCCAAATCAAGTTTGTCAGACATAACTTGCACTTAACAAATCATTTGTTAACTAATGTTATTCCAAATTAAAATTAATTTTGTCCCCAGTTATATTGTGTAAAAGTTTCCCCACCGTTGAGGCCAGGCTGATTTGTCTGTAGCTGTTGAGCGTATCTCTCTGCTGCCTTTTGGAACAGGTGTGCAAAGTTTGGAATCCTCCAGTCCTCTGGCACCATTCCCATAGCCAAGGATTTCTATCCTTGGTTCCCTCAGCCAATAATGATGCATCCCATCCACACTGGGGGTGAAATTTTACAGCCCCTCTTGCTGGCAAGATTTTCCGGTCCCACCAAAGTCAATGGACTTTTGAGCAGCTTGTTGTATTTTCTGGCCCTGCCCCTGGTCTGGGTAATTGTTCTATTTTGTGCACTGCCAACTTATTAAATGCCTTTTTAAGTATTTTTATCATATCTAAATTCTCTATCCTTTCCTGTTTTACTGTGACATTGGTAGAATCCTCTTTCACAAAGACAGAAGCAAAGTACTCATCAGTACCTCAGCCATGCCATCTGCTTCCATCACACTGCATTTTCCTTGGACAATAGTTCTGGGTGCCACATTGTTACTTCCATCATGTAATTGTAGTTTTACAATTAGTTGTGAATTTCCAGCAGGATAGCAATCTGTTGCATTATTGTTTTAGGGTAATGTGGTTGTCTGGAAACCCAGTGATACAGCTATGGCTGCGAGTCACACTGTGTACGAAATACTTCTTGAAGCTGGACTGCCACCAAATGTCATCCAGTTTGTTCCAAGTGATGGGCCGCTGTTTGGAGAAACTGTTACAGAATCTGAGCACTTGGCAGGAATCAACTTCACCGGCAGTGTCCCGTAAGTAATGACAACAGCAACAAATTGCATTTATAGAGCAGTTTTAAAAGAGGAAAAGGTCAAAAAGCACTTCACAGCAGCGTTAGGAGCCAAAATTCAACAGCAAGCCACAGAAGCATTAGGACTGGTGATCAAAAGCTTGATCAGAGAGGTAGGTTTTAAGGAGCTTCTTTAAAGAAGGAGAGAGGTAGGTTTAGGAAGTGTATTCCAGAGTTTTGAGCTACAGCAACTGAAGGTACAGCCTCCAGTGATGGGGTGAAGAAATTGACGAAGTGCACGAGACCATAATTGGAAGAGCACATGAAGGGTTGTGGGGCTGGAGGAGGTTGAAGAGATGAGGAGAATGACACCACGGAGAGATTTGAACCTGAGGATGAGAATTTTAAAATCAAGGAGTTGCCAAACTGGGAGCCAATCTAAGACAGCAAGCACAGGGGCGATGGGTGAATGCCAGAATATAAGTCAGGATATGGACAACTGAGTTTTGAACGCATTTACGTTTATGGAGAGTGGAAGGTGGACAAGGGCATTAATCGTGAGGCTGTAATTCAATGGTATTAGTAGCTGCAAAAGTATTGTGTCAAATGGAGGGGCAAAGGAGTTTGAAGGTACCATTATAAGTGATTGGGGTAGAGTTTTTTCTGAGGGAGGTAGGGGGCAGACAAAATGAAGTTGGGTTGGAAGTGGAATGAGAATAGAAAGGGATACAAAGAAATTATCAAAAATGGCTTTGTTTGTGATCAAGACACCAAGAATAGAAGTGCAGCACGAAATGGCAAGATTAAAGATGTGGCAATGACAATGGGTAGGAATGGTTGCCGGAGGGCGGTGAACTCTGGAGAGAAGGCAAGGTGAGTAGGGATGAGGTTGAAATCACTGAGTGTGTGAAGTGACTCAGCTGATGCTGAGAGAGAACGCAGTGAAGGTATCTCAGCGCAAAATAGGAACAAGGATTTTAAAGGAAATAACGCAAGGAGTGGAACAAAATGAGGTGATGAAAGGAGGAGAAAGTGCCAGGGAAGTAGGGGGCAGGCCCATCCTGTGAGTTGCTGATAGCCGCATAACCACCATGGGTGATTTGGGCATGGCTGGTGGTGGAAGGTATAGGCAGGCAGGCAGCTTTCAGTAAGGGGGAAGGTGTCATCACCCATGACCCAAATTTCTAATTATCCACAATGAGCTTATTGATAGCAAGGGCCTTATTCGCAAGTGAATGGACATTCAGGAGGGAGATGTGCAAAACGTTAGTGATTGTTGATCCGTTGCAAGCCCAAGTGGTGAGAGGGACCGAAAGAAGGTTGGCAAAATTAGCACAGTGGATGAGATAGGTGAAAAGGTCAGTGAGAGAGTAGGATGGGACATTTGGGGGGTTACTTCTTGTAAGGAGGCAGCAACAACTGACTCAGTTCCTTCAGAGAATGCCAGTGAAAGGCACAGAGGGGATTTGTGTTTTTGTTCCATAGACAGCCTTGGCCAGTGGCAGGAGAAGATGAAGTCGAGGAATGGTGAAGGTTTGGAGTAATGATTTGGTCCCCCAAAGGATAGAGATTGAGGCATATGATATAGCCTGGCTAAACAACATTAAAGAAAATTAACTTTGAGGGACTGAAAGCCAATACAACTGAGCAAAAACTGGAGTGATAAAAATGTGGAACTTTTTGAGGCAAATAGAGTTTTGGATGTGCTGAAGTTTAGAGTGTGGAGACTGGGAGGTCAGTAGGAAGACCAATTAACTCCTTGAGTCTAGAGGTGACAAAGGGCTTGAATGAGAGTTTTAGCAACAGAGAGGCTGAGGCAGTGGTGAATATGAAGTTGGAAACTCAAACACAGCATTGAATAGGATGCTGAGGTTGTGAATGGTATCCTGGGATAGATATGGTGGCATTGGTTATTGGGTCCAAAGATGATGGCTTCAGTTCTCTTAGAGTTCAGTTGGAGGAAATTGCAGCACATGCAAGATTGGAAAAGCAATGGAAAAGTGGTCTGACAGCACAGAGGCAGTGGGGAGTTGGTGAAGAAATAGAGCTGGATGGCACCATTTCTAGGATTGAAGGAGAGTCGGAAATGGTATACCTCTAGGATCAGTGTTGGGTCAATTTTTGTCCTTTGTTAAACATAGGTATTCATGATGTCATAGCATTACATGTGGGAGTAAAGAACAAGTCTAGTTTTCAGATGCAGTAGGATTGAGTTAATGAGTATTCAATTCAAGTGGGCAGACATGATTTAGTTACTGTTTTAAATTCATACATTTTGTTCTTTATTTCTAGAAAATGCTTTGATTAATATTATTTATTTATTAATTAATGACTATTTATGGTTAAGCAGCTATTTGAAAGCAGAATTCACTGGACCAGAGTGTTTCTCTGAGGCGCAGAATTGAGGTACTATATCACCAACACTGGCAGGATGGTGTAATTAAACCATTACAAGTTTAAATGGACAATTTCCATATAAGTGTGGATATAGAAATTTATAATGGAAGGGCTCATAGGGGTTAGAGAAAGGTGTGCATGCCAGTAGGGAATTGGCTTTGGATATTTTCAGCAAAGAGTCAGAACTAACACCAGGGGTTGAATTGTCACCTTCTGTACTGTAAAATCCTGAGATGTGATTTTGTTTACTTAGAATTGTAGAATGATACACACAGAGGATGGCCAGTTGGCCCATTGTGCCTTTGCCAGCTCTTTGGTAAATCTATCCAAGTAATCTCACTCCCCTGCTTTCTCCCATGCCTCTAAATATTTTCTCTTCACTCTCGAGTTACTATTGAGTATGCTTCCACCATGCTTCAGACAGTGCATTCCAAATTACAACAGCTCAGTGTTTAAGAAAAAAAAGTTCCTCATGTCCTCTCTAGTTCTTCTGCCAATGACCTTAGATCTATGTCCTCTGGTTGCTAACCCTTCTGACACTGGAAGAGTAAGTAATGAGAAACTAACTAAATCATTCATGATTTTGAACACGAGTATCAAATTTCTCAACCTTCTTTGCTCTTAAGACTTTTTAAGATTATACTTAAAATTATTTACAGATAATGATGTGTGATAAGTTGAAAATTGTTTGGTACTTCCTAAAATGTTAAAAAACTTGAAAGATTGTTTTATATATCTTTATCACTTGGCTATTTCCCCTTCTTCCTCAGAACATTTAGACAACTTTGGAAGCAGGTGGCTGAGAAACTGGACAAATACCGTACATTTCCTCGCCTGTCTGGAGGTAGGAACAGTAATTGTAATGTAACTGTAATGAACCCTATTTTAGGAGGAAAGATGAGGAGAGATAATATAAAGTAAGGGATACAATTCTAAAGGGAATGCAGGAGCAGAGGAACCTGGGAATATATGTGCATAAATCATTGAAGCTGGTAGGGCAGATGAAGAAAGCGGTTAGTGAGACACAGGGGATCTGGGCTTCATAAATAGAGGCAGAGTACAGAAGCAAGGAGATTATGAACAATCTTTATAAAGCACTGGTTTGAGCTCAACTGAGGTATTTTGTCCAAATCTGGATAACACACTTTAAGAAAGATGTGGAGGCATTAGAGAGGGTGCAGAAAACATTTACAAGAAAGGTTCCAGGGACAAGGAATATCAGTTACAAAAATAAATTGGAGAAGTTGGGGCTATTCTCCCTAGAGAAGAGAAGCTTCTGAGGAGATTTAATAGAGATGCTCAAAATCATGAGGGGTGTGGACAGAGTAAATTGGCAGAAGGGTCAAGATCCACAGGACACATGGCAAAAGAACCAAAGATGCCATGAGGGAAAACTTCTTTAATTGAGCAAGTGGTTAGGATCTGGAATGCACTGCCTGCGAGTGTGGTGGAGGCAGATTCAATCAGGCCTTCAAAAGGGTATTGTATAATTAACTGGAGACAAAATTTGCACGGTTAAGGGGAGTGAGACTAGCTGAATTGCTCTTGCAAAGAACTGGCATGAACATGAGCCGAATGGCCTCTTCTATGATTCTGTTATAACCCTCTATCATTTGCAACACTCCCAAATCATCCTCAGAACTAAATATTTTGCACAGAACATGTCTTGCTTGTGTTTCTGAAGTCCTTTTTGCAGTTTCAAGTGAAAGTTGTATTCATCCCAAAATAAGTAATGGAAACTGAATTCCAAATCAGTGTTGACAAAAGGAGATTTCCACTCCAGGGTAGATTTTATTACAGGGAATTTTGTTTGTATTTGCATGTCCATTAGAATAATGTGACAGCATACTTTTGGGCTGGGATTGCTGCAAGCCATCTGAAATGTTCTTCCTCCACTTGCACTACATCAGGTATCCCCTAGCACTGCCCAAGAATAATGATGAACAAAAAAACTCCAGCCCATTATCAATGTACTTTTTTGCACAAAGGTAAGCAGTTAAGAGCCCAACATAATTAGAGCGATGACTAAACTGAAAAGTCAAGGCCAACACCACAGGAAAACATGAATTATGAAAGCTTTCACAGATTTGTTGTGAGTGATAAACAATTGCTAAGATCCCAGTGCTTAAACAGGACTTCAGGAACCCCTGCTGCTTTGGATGCAAAGCTTGAAAAAGATGCAAGCTTTAACCTAACCTGTCTTTTCCTGCTCCACCTTGGTGCCTTTTTCTTGATTGCAGTTGTCAAGCTACTTTTGTATATCTATCAGAATTTAAAACTGGAACCCCTTCAAACTGTAACCACGAGGTTTGTCTTGTGCTCAGTCGTGCTGCCAACAGGGAGGATCAGAAGGACTTAGGTTTTTGCTCTAGTTAGCTAACCCTTAGCTGCCGCTCACTCACACTTGCAGGTCACCAAAGCAAGCATGTTTCTAAGGACAATTCTTATTTTTACAGAATGTGGTGGTAAGAACTTTCACTTTGTGCATAAATCGGCTGATATTGGCAGTGTGGTAAATGGTACTATTCGTTCTGCCTTTGAGTATGGAGGGCAAAAATGTTCAGCCTGTTCAAGGATGTATGTGCCTGATTCATTGTGGCCTGAAATTAAAAAGAACCTCCTGGAGGAGCAGAAGAAAATTAAATTGGGAAATGTAAGTAAGACTGAGACAGAATTCAAACAACTTGTCCTGTTCTTTTTTCTTTTATTGGGAATCCCAGGTGAAATGGCAAGGCCCATAAGGCAGGATGCCACCAAAGCTGAAAGTAGTAATATGAGATAAATCAGAAAATAGTAATTAGGTGAAGCCAAGCTTGTGCTTTCAAAGCCTGTGGACTGTAGAAAGAAGGTATTGCGACAAAGGTGAAATGTTTTTGGGCTTAGCGGCTTTCATGTATTGTGAGTCTCAAACACCAGCTGCAGTCAGAAACCATGTCATAGCCTTATATCGATGCAGATAATACACTTTTGTTTATCTCCAAGGTTACAGGATTGCAAGAGGGAGCATTTTTAGGATTTTACAATCGACACGATTGTTTGCATATCACTCCACCCTAACTCTGAAACCTCCCTCACCCGATTTTCCAGCTCTGTCAATTTGTTCTTCTGAGTCTAGACTGCTGTGCATTCCAAGCTCTTCCCCCACTTCACTGGCAGATTGCTGAGACTGAAACCATCCTCTACCTAGCCGTGTGTTTCCTCACTTCAAAGACTTTTCAAAAGTTAGCTCTGAGGTCACCTCCCATAATTGTTTTTCCTATTGCTGCTCACTCTTAATCTACCCCTTTGTGAGATTCCTTGCATGTTTTGCTCCATTATTGGAATTTTATAAACACAAGTTGTATTTTTTTTAATGGATTTGGTAATCATATCCAGATACTGGAACATCTTTGTGGAGCTTGCCAGTGTCCTTGAAGCTTTACTACAGCAAAATGATCTAAAATACAAGCAGCCATTTCCCACATAGTATTAAGAAAAATTGAAATCAAAGACCTCCTGGTCAAACAAAATAACAGTTAAAGCTGTGTCATTTTATTGATTATCAGACATTTGAATTTGTGAGCAGAGATTGGATCTGTTCATTTTAATGGCAGAAATGTCAATCCAGAAAACTGGCAAAGCCTGATCATCTTCATAAAAGCTGCCCTAAATATAGGCCTTGTGAAAGTAATACTGAAAGTTCAGTGAGGCACAGGCTGTCATGAATTAACCTTGAGGTATAGCCAACATCTCCTCACTTCTATTGCAGGAGAAAAAGGCCTAAAGAACAAATGTGTAAGTAACAGTGGCAGATTCAAAACTTGAAGGAAGATGTAAAACTAAAAGCATGTGATTTATTCTCCTGGGTGATCTGGAGGCATCCCTACAAAATTTTAATTGTGACATTTTTTTTGGGGGGGGGCAGGGGTGATGCTTTTTCTGACATTTTGGTGCATGGTGTAAATCTGCCATGCAAGTCAAAACTAATACCTCCCAGAAAGGTTTTGGGTATGTAAAATGAAAATAAATTAGTCTTGGGGACTTTGACTTCAGTGAACTTTACAACAATCCATGAATTTGACCTCATGTTAATTTATGAATTACAACACAATAATCCCAAGCAGCCATGTTCTACCTAAAGAAAACAAACTGGCTTATTATCAACATCAGTCCCTGTCTCATTTCCATACTAGCTCTGATATGTATCCAGCAATGCATGAACTATTTTGAATAAAAATGTTATTTTTAAGTGGCTTCAGAGGGGATTAAGTATCATTGAAACAACACTGTAGAACTGACTTCTCTTGAAGGGTCACACCCAAACATTAACCTGTCTTTTCCCCTTTTAGATCCGAGTCAACCACTGACTATTTCAAATATTTTCTGGTATTAGGCTATAAATTACTATTGGTGATAATAGAAACAAAACGCTTAACATTCCTGTGTAAGGTTCCCCTCTCTGCTTTTTTTTAAGAGAGGAGTTAACATTCCTCTGTCCATTTTTTTTTAAAGAGAGGAGTTAACCTATTTAACATGAGCGGAAGAATGCCCTGCATTAAAATAGCAGATAGAGGAATGTTGTACGAGCACACTGAACATTGGTGTGCTGTTAGCACCAACAGTAATTATTGATCTATACTGATCTGACTTTTTTTGTGTACTAAAAGTAAAAAGCCATTACACATTGAAATTAAAAACTAAAATTTACTAAAGTATAATTTGCGCCATGACAGGACTGAATTCTGTGCTCTCTGATGAACCTGACTACAGTCTAGGGATTCTTAATGATTATTGATGTAAATGTTCACATTTGTCCATAAATGTGATTGCTCACATGCATTCCCCAGTTACCACACAGTATTAAAATGCTCTTCACAAATAGGCAGACCAATTGAAAACTGATTTCAAAGATCCTAGTTGGCCAACAATAGAGCAGAAAACTGTTGTTCATTTTTTAAATTTAGTCTCTTATTTCCAACTGCTGGTCTTTCTGCACATGTAGTGGCCGGAATGCTCAAATAAAGCTAGATAATATATTCACGGTAGGAACAACCTCCCTGTCTCAGCACCTTCTACTGCTCATCTTGAAGAAAATAAACCTTCAGATGAGATAACTTTTGGACAAACTCCAGAAAGTTCCTTTGAAGACACAGTAAGTGTTTTAATTTCAAGGACAATGACTAAAGTTCTGACTTGAACTCTCGCAATGAGCTTGGGGCCTGGGCCATTTTATCTCCCAGGCCTCATTTAAATGCATTTGATCCAACTCCCAGCATCAGTGTTGTGAAGCCAATGGGCAGGACTCAGGAGGTCAGAACTGAGATCCACAGGATCGGACCTGGAAAGTGGATCAAGTGATGTGGTTAAAGTGATGGTATTTTGGGGTTGAAGAAGCTATGGAAGGAGAGGCCTGTGATTTCCTTCTAGACCATAAGAAGCCCTTAAAACTAAAAATCACTTGTGTTCTGTGCCTTCTTTTGGACCTTTTGCTCCTCGGCTCTGGGTTTTGCTGACAAGACCAGATCCAGGAACCAATCTTGCCACACACCAAAGTTAAGTTAGCTTTGGAGTCTGACATCATGACTGTTGCATCCCAACTGAAATACGCCTAGGAGCGTGAGGTTAGCGAGTGACATGCTGCAGGAATCTTAGCCTCTCTGTTTGCCCTAATCTCACCGGACGTGATGGGGATGGGCCAATAGGTTTATGACGGTGTTTAGCACCTCCCACCCCTTTGCATCGAACCCCATCATAATATCCATCCATTCCTTTCTCCCATGTGCTTGTCTAGCTTCCCCTTGAATGCATCTGTCACTTACCTCAAGCTCTCCCTGTGGTGGCAGTTCCACTCTGGGTAAAGACATTTCTTTCAAATCCCCTTTTTGGATTTAATAATGACTATTTATTATTGATAGCCCCTAGTTCTGATCTTGTGTGGAGCATGGACCTATTGGGCTGAATGGCCTGTTTTTGTGCTGTAAATATTTTGCAATATTTTTGTAACTTAGTTACTCCTCCAAAAGATACAATACTTCAACTACACCCTGTGACAAAGCATTCCATGCTCCAACAACTCTCACCAAATCAGAAAATAATCTTTCCTATTTATTCTATCAAAATGAGAAAAAAAAGCAGTTTGCATTTCTGCAGTATCTTTCACGACTTTTGAATGACCCAATGCAGCTTACAGCCAATTAAATACTTTTAAAGTGTACTCACTATTATAGTTATTAAACATGGTGGCAATTTTGTGCACGGCAAGGTCTGTCAGACGGCAACAAAATGTTTTTACTAATGTTGGCTGAGGAATCAATATTGCCCAGCATACTGGGGAAGACTTCACTGCTCTTTGAAATAGTTACATGGGATCTTTTACATCCACCTGATCCACATGGTCATGGCTCTGGAGTGGGACTTGAACCTATGACCTCTGACTCAGAGCCAAGATTGCTACCAGTCAAACCACAGTTGACAATTCATTAATTCTCCTTTTAACCTTCTTTACTCCATTGAAAGTAATGCTACTGTTTCAAGTCCCTCCTTATTGATATATTTAAGAAGAAGGTCGATAAACACGAGAGAAAAATGAGTGGAAGGATACGTAGATAGAATTAGGTGAAGTAAGGGTGAGAGGAGGCTCGTATGATGTATAAACACCTACGTAGACCTGTTCAACAAATTGTCTGTTTCTCTGCATTTAATTCTATGTAATAACTGTTGCACTGATTTTTTGACTCTGTCCTTTCTATCATAAAGACCATCTAATTCCATCCTTGCAACATTGCTTATCTTCTCTTGTACCTCAATCCATCTGATGTTGAAACCCTCATCCATGCTTATGTGACCTCCAGACTGACTTAAGCTGGGCAGGAAACCATTGGATTAATATCCTCCACCCTCCATAAACTTCTACTCATCCAAAACGTTGCTGTTTGTACCCTGCACCACACACAGTCCCTCACACCTATTGTTTTGGATTTGCATTGGTCTACTAACACCTAAAATTAAAAATCTTGTGTTTAAATGCTTTCATGGTATCACTCCTCCAGTCCCACTCCCTACCTTAAACCATGCCTCTGGCCTCCTGAGAATCCCCTTCACCGATGCCTTCAGCCTCTAAAGCACCTTGGGACATTGTTTCTCCATTAAAGGCACCATATAAATGCAAGCTGTAGTCATAGTAATAGTATGCCCTACTTAACCTCACTACTATTACGCTAATGTAGCATTTCCAATGCCCACGTTAGTAATTTTGTGGTCTTTCCATTTGACATTGTCAGTGCTGGAAATGACATTAAGGCTGTGAAAATTAAAATAATTTGGGACTCTTGCAGTTGGTAAATGGAGGAGACTACAGTTCAATTGGTCTGAATTGGATCTAACCACAGAGTCCTAGGGAAAGAGCAGTGTCCTAACCAAATTCATTCCCCAACTCCTCTAAGCTCAATGAACCATGTATAGAGATTTGTCAAATGATTTTTGTTTTAACAGGTTTGCAATATTTCTGGATTATGTTGATTATGTTATATACAGTTCTTGTATTGGTTTTGAGCTATGAGTTGAGTATTGAGTCAAAATTGCATTGTAATAATAATTTGTATTCTGATAACATCTTGTCTCTTTTAGCCAGTGGATGACTTTGAAACATTCTTTTCAGCAGTTATTGATAACAAGGTAAAGACTATTATTAGGGGTGCAGTACACCTCATTCTTAGTCAATTAGAGAAGATTTCATCCTTCATATTTTCTGTTTCTGTCCTGTGTTGCAATAAGATGATTTTCCCTTTTTTTTAAAAAAAAATTTTCTCTCAGTCCTTTGCTCGGGTAAAGAAATGGATTGAACATGCACAGTCCTCCCCGAATCTAACAATAATTGCAGGTGGGAAGTGTGAGGACAAGATTGGTTATTATGTGGAGCCAACTGTTATAGAGACAAAGGATCCTCAGGATCCCATCATGAAAGAGGTAAGAGAGCCACATACCGCAGAATTTCTGCCAAAATTAATGAGGGACTATCTGACTTTCAAAAGAAAATCAGGTAGCTGACATAGAGCCTTTCTAAATTGATTACATTGACTGATTAGAAGAGCCACATGTACCTGTCAATATGTTGTACTGATTTCCTCATGTGTGATGAGTATATATATCTATATCAATGGGCCCTAACTTCCTAGCTCTCCAACATCATATTGGGGGCTACCCCAGAGATGCACTGCGGAATCCACTTTGGAGGTTTTGAGGTAAGGTTTGCATGGCAGTTATCCAGAAGTGCAAACCTCCGCTGGGCAATTGCCCTGCACTGGGGACCATCCTAAATTGCAATTTAAATCACAAACTTCAGATGGTTTTGACTGGCTTACATCAATAGTTACCCAGAAAATGTTAGGAGGATTAAAACCACTTCTAACTTCTGGGTAACTATTGTACAGACCCAGACCTACGCCCCACGAGACTCCCCCCACAACCCTGACCTCCTGGGGATTACCCACACCCCGACTACACTCCCAAGACCTCAGAGGTCTCACTCACGGGATTCCCGCCCCCTGCATGGGACTCCTCCCCCACCACCTCCTCCACAGGCCCAACTCTCATCCTCACTGCCGCTCCCTCCAAGGCGTGACCTGTACCTCCTGAGGCCTAACACCCTCCCACCACCCCCCCAACTTTCCCACAGGCCGACCTGAGGTCTGACCCCCACCAAACCACCCCCCACCCCGGCCGCGGACCTCCCTCTCACTTTCCACCCCCGACCTCCTTTCTTCCACTCCCCCACCCCACCCGACCTCCTTTTCACCCCAACCCAACCTCTGTCTCCCCCGTACAGTGCGCATTGTCTCCTTCATTTAGACTCAGCTGCACTTCAACACTAGGCCCTGAGGACGCACTGCACTGCCAGTATCTCACTCAGCCTGAGTCAGAAGGACAGACAAGGTAGGATTGAAAAAAATTTAGGCTAAGAAATTGGGCACTAAGTGACAATCTGACTCTGATTGCTACTTCGGGGAAGTTTAAGCCCAGTATGTTGTCACAGTATCCTCATGTGTGATACATTCACTTTGAATATATTTTAGAATATATTTCAAAATTTGCTTCAGAAACATTTTCACATATATCTCGGGGAATCCTGTAGTCACCCCACTTACTGTCCCATGTGAATTGTGAAATATTTTTTATTGAAAAATTATATTGTTCTGGATGTAGTTGTTTGGGGGAGTGAGTGGTTGTTTTGCAGTTCTTTAAAGCTGCGCCTTTTAACTAGAACTGTGCATATGTGGGGAGATGATTCATGCAGGGGCAGAGTCATTGCTTCCCTCGTTGTGCAGCACTGCCATCTACTGTTTCAATTCCCAGGGTTTGCAGACAGGCATCAGCCTCATTAATATTCAAACATTGAGGCACAATGATGTCATTTGAGCCCCAGCGTCAATTTAACCCCAGCCTGTGTGAATCTCGCATGGTACAGATGCCAATGTCTTATTAATAACATTGTTAAGATCCAGTGGCAATCGCTTTGTGAAATGGCAATTACAATGTAAAGGTTTAATGGCAATGACATTGTTAAGGCAATTGCATTGTTTAGCAGGTGATGGATATTTTTCCACCTATAAGTAATCACATTTTGATTTAATGTTTGCAAGTTTCCTTCAAACTTTTTTTTTAGTTTCCCTAATTTAGGGGCTGTGTTTATTTTGTCCCTCATTTTGTTAATTTAGTTTATTTAGTTGACTCAAAAGAGTTATAAGGTCAATGAGCTGGAGCTCACTTTGAAAACTGTTCAGAGGAAGGTCTGAAATCAGATTTACATCCAGATATCTGGTATTAGAAGGAGAGGATTTACAGATAGGAAACTCAAGCCAAGCACCACATCAAGATTTGACAGAACCACTTGATTCATCTGGACCTAAATATCATTGGCCTCTGAACGTGGAAGGAGAAATGTTTCTCTATTCTGTCTGTGGGAAAAGATTTCAAACATCAGTGTGACAGGAAAAGCACCGAGACAGCACGCACACCTGAGTGAGAGTGTTCCAGTGTATTGGCTGTGGAAAGAGCTTTATAAATGGCCTTTTTGTTAATTTGTCCCCTTTTTTGCTAATTTGATTGCTCAAAATGGGGACAACGGGAATACTTCAGGGAGGAGGAACTGGGAGAATTTGTGACTTTGCTTTGCTGTCTTGGAAATAAACCTGTTTGAAGTACAGGCTAGCTTTGGACTCATTCTTCCTCAACATACAATTATTGGAATTATCACAGGCCCACAAGGGAAAGCTGCCACAAAATAGATCCAGAACCATAAGTGTCCCAGGTTTTTTTTTTATAGTTTCCTTGTGGAGCAGGGTGTTGGCTCCCTTCAGAACCACAATCATTGTCTGATTTTTTTTTTCTTTCTCTCTCTCCCCCTCCACACACACACACACACACACACACACACACACATACACACCCCCCCCCACCACCCTCCCCCAAACTCACTTACCTGACTGCAGCAGACTGATTCCTCAGGTACTGAATTGTGGCTACCTGCTGCCTAGAATCCCGCTCCCAACTGCCATTCCCCCTTCAATCCCATTGGGCTCAGACAGGAGTCTGTCTTGAGATCTTGATGAGTGCGGGGTGTTAAAATGGCTTTGGCCTCTCACTGGTGCAATGAAAAAGCTTGTTACGCCCCAGCATGGCCCATGTTAAAACCAGGGCTCATGTTTCTGCTGCTGCAATGGAGTTATCAAGAAGAGCGTAATCATGAATTATGATCTAATTGTATTTTTCTTTGCTTTCAGGAAATCTTTGGACCAATCATTACAGTTTATGTTTACCCTGAAAACAAGTATCAAGAAATTCTCCACTTGATTGATACAAGCACCCCTTTTGGTCTCACTGGTGCTGTCTTTGCACAGGATAAGTGAGTTTGTTAGTCTGGAGAGCATATCCTGATACTATGATCATTGGTAGTAAATGATCCATGTGATGCCTGTGCCGGTCTCTGTTGTTTAGAAAATAGTATTTAAAATCACTGGCCAAAGTTCTTATTTAAAAATTACCAATATGTAAGTTTGGAAATGCATCTGTCACATTTCGACCATTATACTTTGCAAACTTCAAAAAGATAAACCCAGTCATTTCCTGCAAGTTTCTTCTGAACTGAAGACTCTCCCGGAATGATCAGGGGGTTTCCCGGAATTAGGGGCTCCTCCCCCAGATACTGCCCAGCAGCCCATCAGGTCAGTGATTTAAATTTCCCACTGCTCTCAGTGGCATCACCCACAAAGAGCTGTGACCATTTGCACTGCAATCTGAAGAGGATTAAGGTGTTAGGAATTGGTGGTGTCAGTATTAATGCTCTCTGAATTAAACATGCACCACTTGCCCCACTTCATTCTCCAGATCTAGATCCAGCACTGATTTCTTCCTCATTGAACTAGAAACATACTGATCAAGTTCTCCTGTGCACATTTTAGGATTCCTCCCCCTCCTTGCCCTTCACGCTGTTTTTCTCTCCATCTACATTCAGATAATTGATGTCTGCCATTAGCACCACTCTATTCCTTTTACACTTGCTGAAATTTGCTCCTCCTCATCTTCCCACAGTGACATTCAGCAGTGTAATAGCTCCTGTTCTTCTTAATTCTAACCAAATAGAATCTAACTTTGAACTCTCAAGCATTCATGCCTTTCCAGGTCTGTTCCCGTATCTTTGATCGATACCACCTCTTCTTTTGTTTCTTTCCCCATGTTTGAAATGAAACTGGTATCTAGAATGCAAAACTGTTAAGTGAATTGAGCTAAACACTGGTATGTGGGAGAGGATTCTGAGCATTGTTGCAGCTGATTAAGTGCTGTTCATAATCTCAGCTGATTCTTCAAAACTGTTGGGAACATTTTTACAATACATAGTGGCCAATTTGAAAATGACAACTGCAAAAAAAAAATAGCCAATGCCAATCCCAAAGGTGTCTGTAATGTACAGATTTCACTGTAGTTGATCGGTGGAAAAGGAAAATTGGAGAGAGGAAGAGATGTGGGAGCTTTATGATGTAGTTGCTGATGGCCAAATACAAAGAAGCAATATTGAGATGCGAACCAGCATGTCTCTTTGCCTTCTTTGTGTTCAGTGTCTAATGTAGAAGAAATTAATGTGAGAATTAGTGATTTGTGACGCATGCACATGATTTATTTATGAAATTTTTCACCATTTCGAAGTTCCAAAATTCTAATTACAATATTTTACTTATACATTTCAACCATGGATGATTGTTCTCCTCATAACTGGTCCAATCTGCAATTAATTTCCAATATAAATACATAAGGGTTAAGAAAAAACAGCATTTCATATAAATAATAGGGCGAGAGTCATGCTACAATAGGTCTGCTAATGTTGATAAATGGTGGCACGATAGCAAGCCACAGTTAGATCCCAAATTCTGGGTTGCTAACACACATTGGGGTATTTCTAACTTTGGGTGATAATGTACAACTGGCAACGTCTTATTTGCTGCAAGTTATACACCTGGCCAAATTTTAATTTGCATTATCTTCAATAGGGAGAGATGTTTAAAATCTGTTTGACACAATCACCCAAGTTAAAAAGACCCCCTTCCCTTTAATTGAAAATCTTATTTTATTTTAAAACATGCTTTATTTCAGAAATGTTATAGCTGAAGCATATAAAGTTCTACGTCATTCTGCTGGAAACTTTTACATCAATGACAAATCAACTGGTTCGGTTGTGGGACAGCAACCATTTGGAGGAGCTCGTATCTCTGGTAAGTGGGTTGAGTTTAGAACAGTCCATTTGTTAATGATGTTACACAGAGTCATATTTCTGTTAGATAATTTTAGACCCAGTGTCCATTTACTCTAAATTCCTTTCAAGTGTCACTGTGTTTCAGGATGTGAATCTCTGGTTTTTGAATCTTGTACAATGTTTTATTTTTAGTGTGTGTGTATATATATATATATATATATATATATATCTATTTAAAATAAAGTGTGAATTTTCTGTTGCTAATTAGGATTTTGGCACTGAATCCTGTAAGGTTGCCAGCCTGTGTGTAGGTACACTTATCTATCTATATTGCCCTTGGGCTAGCAGTTGTAGTTGAATTTATTGTGAGGGGTACTTGGTTTTTACATAATGGGGGGGAAAAAAAGTTCAAACTTTTGACCTGTCTGCCTAGCTGCTGGTTGTTGCAAGGGTCTTTGGATGCCCATCTCATCCAGCGTAAAAAGTTCCTAATTTTAAAAAAAAATCATGAACAAAGGAACTGCATGGATCTGTCTACCATTGAAGATTTGAACAAGTTTTTAAATCTTACAAATCAGATAATATTGGCAAAGTAGAAATTAAACTTTGCAATACTGTTACTTCAGCACTGAGAGTTTCGTCACTCCACAGACGCTTGGAAAATGGAGGATTTCCTAAGAATACAATGACTCCAATTATGATTAAACAAATCAAGACACCATTAACTGTGTAGCTTTTTCCCTTATTTCAAGGAACTAATGACAAGGCCGGAGGTCCCCACTACATTCTTCGTTGGACATCACCACAATCTGTAAAGGAGACACATGTTCCCTTGACCAAATGGAGATACCCTTATATGGAATAGATACATAAAAAGCAGCACTAATGTGCTGCAATGAATATTTTTACTATTTAACACTGAAAGGTGTTTTAGTAAAAACCTACAACTGTTGAGCCATTATCTGAAATTTATGTCCAGCCGTGCATTTGGGAAATGCTTTTTCCATCCACTGTCATTTCTGAGTGGCATAAAAGATTAAATTCTCAAAAGTCTGCCTCAATACAGGTCAAAGTCAATGGTAGGGTTTTTTTAAATAAAAGACTGGAGACCAAGTGAGGACATATTTTAGTAATTGTACGTGCAACTTTAATAAGATTTTGTGCATTTTTTTCAGAGTATGGTTAAACAATCTAATTCACAGCATTGACACAGCAGTATTTTATTTCACTGAAAATTAAATCTCTGATTGTAATGCTCTGACAAAAGGTATTGATGCTTACTAATGATTTCCAACATCCTCAGAATTTTGCTGTTGTATGAATTCTTAAGTTTGCTTTTTAATCTTATCTCTACTGTATAACTGTGACAAATCACAAGCTGCAAAAAGTTATTAATGTAAATCTGAATTTGAATTGCACTATAGGAAGCACTAAACTTGCAATAATTGTAAGCATCTAGTGAATCACCAGAAATATTAAAATAGTGGTAAAACACTGGAGAGTAGCACTGAAGAAAAATCAGGAATTTACTGACTTCAGAATGTTCATCAGTTCTTTTTTCTGTGGTGAATTGTTTTCAATTACACATTTTTCCTTTTTTTTTTAGATCTGTGTAATTTGGTCTCTCTATCTGTCTTTATTTAAATTTATTTGATTGTTTTATGCTGTAACCAGACCATTGATCTCTGGGATCTCCAAGTACGAACAATATGTGAGAATGATTTTAGAATTGGTTTAACTTATTGTGGGGTTCTGTGCTGTCTCTTGTTAGCAATAATTAAAGGCTCTGCTGAAAACTAAACTGCAGAAAAATTAGCCCATTTGTAATATGGCCAAATGGTGATTCAAAATATAAGTGCTAGACACAAACATTCAACAATGGAGAATATCAGTTTGCAAGAACATGGAGCACTTGCTGTTTTCGTGAAAGAATGTGAAAATGATTACTGCAAATTAGTAGCTGATCAACTGAGATTTAAAAAAAAAATAAAGATTACATGAATTGCAAATCTCCTGCTTCTCTTGCATTCTTGCCTCTGATAATTGAATAGAATTCAATTCTAACTCTCCTTTTCCTGCAAACACCATATCTGAAAATATAAGATTCTATAACCAGTGTACAGCATACCAATGAGGAATCTGCATTAATAAATCCCACTATTCTGTGCATCTCAGTGAGCAAATACCGCCATGGTTTAGCCCCAAGAGTTATGGACTAGGGAGAGAAAAAAATCATGACTACTTTTCTAAACCTAAAATGTGTTCATTTCTTTCTTAATTGGCATTATCCTTTGTCTGAGTCTCAGAGGACTCAGAGAAGAGGTCGGAAGGGAAGGACGCTGGCTCACAGACACCATCGCCAACAACGTCAAGGAACTGGACTGAGGGAGGACGTCAGGACTCAGAGGTCAGGAGGGGAAGGGTAATTTCCCTTCCCCTCCTGAGTTGGCCACCATCTCCACAGGGCACAATTTCACTTGACAGGTCGGGCTCATTGCCAAGTCATGAGAGGGAAATCACAGCTGCTACTTATAGGGCTAGAGTTTCGATGGAGGACCTCTCCACCTGATCTTCCTGCCATCTCACCTTTACACCACCTAAAAATCAATATTTTTTACTCAGGTGAATCCAGGCCATAGTTTCTCCAGCCAAGGTATAAAAAGTTGCTGTAGTAGAGAACGTAGCACAGTTACCACCTTAGGACCAAATTTAATGCCTACGTTATCTGAATCAGTCTGTGTCCATATACAGCAAGATCTGGATAATATTCAGGTTTGGGCTGATAAGTGGCAAGTAGCATTCACACCACACAAGTGCCAGGCAATGACCATCTTCAGCAAGAGAGAATCTAACTATCTCCCCTTGACATTCAATGGTATTACCATCCCTGAATCCACCACTATCAACATGCTCGGGGTACCATTAACCAGAATCTGAACTGGACCAGCCGTATAAGTACTGTGGCTACAAGAGCAGGTTAGAGGCTGGAAATTTTGCAGAGTAACTCACCTCCTGACTCCCCAAAGCCTGTCCACTATCTATAAGGCAAAAGTCAGCTGTGTGATGGAACACACTCCACTTGCCTGGATAATTGCAACTTCAACAACCCTCAAGAAGCTTGACACCATCCAGGACAAAGCAGCCTGCTTGATTGGCACCCCAACCACCCCCACCTTAAATATTCACTCCCTCCACCACCGATGCACAGTGGCAGCAATGTGTACCATCTACAAGATGCACTGCAGCAACTCATCAAGGTTCCTTCAACAGCACTTCCAAACCCACAACCTCTACCACCTTGAAAAACAAGGGCAGCTTATTCATGGGAACACCACCACCTCTAGGTTCCCCTCCAAGCCATACACCATCCTCAATTGGAACCATATCGGCTGTTCCTTCACTGTCGCTGGGTCAAAATCCTGGAACTCCCTTTCTAACAGTATCGTAGGTATACATACACCACATGGACTCCAGCAGTTCAAGGAGGTGACTCACCACCACCTTCTCAAGGGCAATTAGGGATAGGCAATAAATGCTGGCCTAGCCAGTGATGCCCACATCTGTTGAATGAATAAATTTTTAAAATTGTGCCCAGTCTAGCAACATTAACTTCTTTAAAACTTCTAATGCTTTTTTTTTAGGTAAAGGATGAGACATTAAACTGAAATTAAAACACTGAATCAGCAGATTTACCTGATGTTTTTAAATGTTGAAATCTTTGATGGTCAAAAGATTGCTTCAAAATCTGTAAATCATTAGCAACAGGTTACCTCAGAGGACTGGACATTTTTGCACTGTATTTGATATCTCTTTAATTTTACTTATATTCATAATAGTGATTTTAAACCAGAGTATATTAATAATAAAATTCACCTGGCAAGATTACATAATGGTCTAATTATAGTGTCAATATTGTTTGTTCTTTTTACTTAGGAAGTAGGACTCTAGAATTCCCAAAATGTATTTTGTACAGTAAAAAGATTTATAAATTATTTCTATTATTATAATGCTATCAGGTAGAGCCAGTAGCATTGGGTTTTACCATTGGATTAGAGCCCAGCATATTTTACTATTGGCTCGGGAGAAGCACTTGAGCACTCATGAGCAAACCAGGGGATGAGGTAGTGAGGAATTAGATTTCATATATTTTCCTACATCATATATTTTTATAGTACAACAATGACCATGCTTCAAAAATTACTTTATTAGCTATAAAACAGTATGAGCCATCCAGTGGTCATGAGGCTACATAAATGCAGTTATTTTTTGATACTGTTCTAATATCTCCTTATGTGGCTCAGTGACAAATTTTGTTTGGTAATCGTCCTGTGAATCTCCTTGGGATGTTCCCAGCTTGCACCAACCATAAGCTTCAGCTCATCCAAAACTTTGCTACCTGTGTCCTGACTTGCACCAAGTACCACTCACCCATCAGCCACGTGCTTGCAGACCTACACTGGGTCCTAGTCCATCAATGCCTCCATTTTAAATTCCTCATCTGTGTTTTCAAATGACTCTATGGCCTCACCCCTCCATATCTTTGTAATCTCCTCCAGCTCTACAGCCCTCTGAATACCTAAGATCTGGAATGCAGTACCTGAGAGTGTGTTGGAGGGGGATACGAGCAGGGCTTTCAAAAGGGAATCAGATAAGCATCTGAAGCGACAAAAAATCCAGTGCGAGGGGAACAGAGTGGGGGAAGTGGAAACAGCTGAGTTGCTCTTACAGAGGGTGGGCATTGACATGATGGGCTGAATGACCTCTTTCTGTGCTGTAACCATTGTACACTTCCATCTCTGTGCTTCTCCAATTCCGGCCTCTGTTGCATCCCCAATTTTACTTGTATTGCCATCAGCTGCCTGACCCCTATACTCTGGACTTTCCTCTCTAACCCCCTCTACTTCTCTTTCTTCCTTTAGATGCTGTTAAAACTATTTCGTTGACAGACCGTTTGTCACCTCTCCTGATATGTAGCTTGGTGTCAGATTTTGTTTGTTAATCATTCCTCTTGAGCACCTTGGAATGTTTTACTGCTTTAAAGATACTTTGTAATTGCAAGTTGTTGTGGTGGTTATTGGTGACATCAAAATTCCTCCCATCCTTGATTTTCACTCTTCACACATGGTCTCCAGGCCTTCACAACTTCAAAAGCATGAAGCCATAAATAAAATACTCAACTACAGGGGACCCAACCTCTAGAATGTAAATGCAGTAACACTTGCAGATGTCATGTGCCCCGCTTCCACCTGATTCAGATAAGTGCATCAAACACTCTGGAAAACAGCAGCGTTAAAATGGCTGCAGGTGGTAAAAGAGCAGTAAACTTCTGTCTTGTCTGGTTTAACCAGGTGGCGGGGGTTAACCCTCCTCCCCCGGAGAGTATTAATTAAACCTCTCCAGGTTAGTATTAAGAGGCTAAGACTTAATGGCGCAGTTCTAAGGAGTGTGCAGGGACAGAGGAACTTGGGGGACTCCTAGCTGGTCTCCCAGATTCTATCCTTTGTAAATTTGAGATCATCCAAACTCTACTGCCCATGTCTCAACTCACAACAAGTTCGGTTCCCCTATCACCCCTGTGTTCACTGACCTTATTGGCTCCTGGTCAAGCAATGTCTTAATTTTAAAATTCTCATCCTTGTTTTCAAATCCTCCTATGACCTTGTCCCTCTCTATCTCTCTAATCTCCTCCAGTCCCACAACCCTCTGAGATATATGCACTCCTACAATTCTGGTCTCTTGTGCACCCCCAATTTTAATTGCTCCATCATTCATGGCTGTGCCTTCAGTTGCCTGGGCCCCAAGTTCATGAATACCCTCCCTACAACTCTCCGCATCATGATCACTCTCCTCCTTTAAGGCACTACATCTTTGACCGAGCTTTTGGACATCCAACCTAATATTTCCTTATGTGACTGTGTCACTCTTTGTTTTAAAACGCTTCTGTGAAGCACCTTAGGATATTTTATTGCATTAAAGGCATTATATGAATATAAGTTGCTGCTGTAGATCTTAATTGAAGGTGGCACGAAATATTGAAGGACCACTTAATAAAGGAAATGGATCTTGGATTTCATAAATAGAGGTACTGAGTAAAAATGAAGTTATGCTGGGCCTTTATAAAGTTCTGGTGCCATATTGCATCCAATTCTGGTAGCCAAGAAGGACATGAGGGACAGGGTTCTTTTGGGTGCAGAGGAAATTTACAGAATGGTTCCAAAAACATGGGATGTTAGCTACAAGTTTAAGTTGGAAAAGTTGGGCTTGTTTTCCTAGGAGTAAAGGAGATTGAGGGAGGATTTGATAGAAGTGTACAAGATGATGACAAGTTTGGATAAGGTTGACAAAGAAAAACTGGAGAAAGTTTTGAGTAAGAGATGCAGGAGGTGAGGTGTGAGGAAGAATGCTTTAGGCAGCCAGTGGTAATGACTTGGAACTCACTGCTCATGGCTGGAGTGGAGACGATGGATGATTTCAAAAGAAAATTGGATGGGCACGAGGGAAATAATCTTGTTTGGCTACGGGGTCAGGATTGGAATGGAGAATGGGACTGAATGGATTACTTTAGGGGGAGCTGGCAGGGACTCGATGGGCCGAATGGCCTCTTCCCGTGCTGTAATGACTATTTTGGGGCTAAAACCAGCACCCACCCTGCTCTCTTGCCCACATGTCTGTCCTTGGCTTGCTGCATTGTTCCAGTGAAGCCCAACGCAAACTGGAGGAACAACACCTCATCTTCCGACTAGGCACTTTACAGCCTTCCGGACTGAATACTGAATTCAACAACTTTAGGTCTTGACCTCCCTCCTCCATCCCCACCCCCTTCTGTTTCTTCCCCCTTCCTTTTTTTTTCCAATAAATTATATAGATTTTTCTTTTTACCTCCTCCTATTTCCATTATTTTTAAATCTTTTAATCTCCCCCCACCTCCACTAGAGCTATACCTTGAGTGCCCTACCATCCATTCTTAATTAGCACATTCATTTGGATAATATCACCAACTTCGACACCTATGTGTTCTTTTGTTCTGTTGTCTGTGACATCTTTTGATGATCTTCTATTACTGCTTTTGCCTACAACCACACCACCCCCTCCACTTCTCTCCCTCTCCCCCCACCCCCTTAAACCAGCTTATATTTCAACCCTTCCTTGGATTCACCTAGTTCTGTCGAAGGGTCATGAGGACTCGAAATGTCAACTCTTTTCCTCTCCGCCGATGCTGCCAGACCTGCTGAGTTTTTCCAGGTAATTCTGTTTTCGTTTAGGAAAATTCAGGCCCAAGTCTGGGCATCCAATTTCAACATGTTCTTTCCCTAGTGTGGTTGTTCCGAAACCTTGAGACGTGTTTAGGTTCATTATTACTGTTATTTCCTGTTAAAGTCTATTAATCTTATCGGGAAGAATCTAAATTTACCGTAATCGTGAAGAACCTAAAATTGTGGAATAAACTGTTTGTCCTGCGGAACCTTCGTTCCGACTCCGGCGCCGGGGGGGATGGGTTTCTGCGCCGTTACCGGAAGTGCAGAATATTCTGGACGGGGTGAGTTGCCGGAGCGCGAGGCCCCGGTTACCGGCAACAGAGGCCGGTTCCTGGGATGTCGGCTGGTGATTTGTGGCTTGTTTATCCTTCGGTTTCAACTCGTTCCTCTCCTCCCCTCACTCGCCCCTGGCCCTCCCCCTCCCCAAACCCTGGAGAAAAATCATTGGGACATTAGAAAAGATTTTTTTTGTCATTTCTTTGAACATTTCTCTTTATCAGATATAAAAATATTCAAGATAAAAGCAAAATATTGCGGATGCTGGAAATCTGAAACAAAAACAGCTGGAAAAACGCAGCAGGTCTGACAGCATCTGCGGCGAGGAACACAGTTAACGTTTCGAGTATGACCCTTCATCAAAAAAATATTCAAAATTGGGAAGAAATGTCTATTTGGTTGTCAGTCAAGCATCATCCAATTGGGTGATGGGTCTTTTTGCTTTTCAATTGGAGTAGGAAGGCAGTGCATCAATAGGGTGGATGTGTTGGCCACCTAATGGCTAAAGCATTGGGCAAGTCACCTGAAATTTCCTGAAATATGTTTAATCGCAGTTGGCGACTCTTCCCCCTCCCTCTCCTCTCTCCCCTACTTCCCACCCCTTCACTTCCTCCCTCCCCCCCACATATTCCATGTTTCGTTGGAGCTGAGACTAACTATAGACCAAATTTGTTTTTCAGATAGAACCGAGGGTTTCCCACACTTGTTCCTGAATGAAGGACTATAATGTTTCTGTCAAGATTGGCTTTGCAACTTGTGAAAGCACCTAGATTGCCTGGTAAGCTGAAGTCTCAGAGTCAAAGACATTTCAGGTCAAACGAAATCCATTTGGTCCATCATGATTACTAGTATCACAATTATAGAACCAAAGACATCTACAGTTGGCACTTTTCTACAACAATCTGAAATTTAATCCACCTGCTCTGTTGTCCCATTTGTCCATTATCTTCCTCTACTTTAATTATTTAACCAACTTCCTGTTTCAGCCATTTCTGTGGCAGAAATGCATTGCTCCAACCCCTTAGAAAGAGACCACCTATTTGGCATCCTTGACTGACATGTTTTAACGGTTTGTTGTCTCCCAGGTGATAGAGTAAGAGACATAATGAAGAGGTAAAAAATATACTGAAAAGGAAGGAAACCAACCAGAATTTGTGGTTCATGTAGGAACCAATGATATAGGAAAGAGTAGAATGTAGGTATGAAGGACTTTGGCTCTAGACTACTTTGAGACATTGATGGTAATCCTGGGATTACCCCGAGTGCCACATACTGGCCAGGTTAGGGAGAAGCAGATTAGGCATGACAATGTCTGGCTAGGAAGATGACATAGAATAGAATGTTTCAGTTGTCTAGCACAGAAGAAATAGGCTTCACCTGAATCAGGCAGGTTCCAATGCCCTGATTGACAGGATAAGTAAAGAGATAGGAGACGTGAACTCAGAAAGAGGGAAAGTTATGAGTGATGGATGTAGAAGGTTTACAGTAGTTAGATTTTGTAGCTTAAAAGTTGAGGGCCAGGCAGAAGATAATTCAGGTGCAGATGTCAATGCAAGTAAATGTGAAGATTATAAGGATATTGACAGATGAGAATGATTATTTACACTGTGTTTATTAATTTTTAACGAGGCAATAGGTGTCACAAAGTTCAGTACGTGAATGTTCTGAATCTTGAGGATAAAGTGGGAGACCTGGAGGTGCAGTAAGTGCATTCCCTCCCACCACGACCACCCCTACTACTTGCGTGCTGGAGCTGGCACACTGACCAATATTTACTTATATAATAGCATAATCCAGGAGTGTAATACAAACCCATATTTGTGATCTGAAATGTTCATTTGTGTCTGTCACATTCGACCATTTAAGTCTTTTGAATTGGTTTGAAGGCAATCCGAAAAAAGCACTTTTTAAAATAAGGACAGACTTGAATCATTAATCCATCTTAAGTCACAGCTTATGAACGGCCAGAGCAACAGTTATGAACAGGCTCACTTAATTTGACTTGCATTCCCATTAAAATGAACAAGTCCTCTGTCCCACATCAGTAGGTCTTCTTACTTGACTTGGGATCTTTTACGTTCGCCTGGGAGGGCAGCCTGGGCCTCGGTTTAATGTCTCACTGAAAAGATAGCAACAGTGTAGTACCCTTTTGGTACTGCACTGAAGTTCCAGCCTGGATTACATGCTTAAGCCTCTGGAATGGGGCTTGAACCCATAAACTCCTGACTTGGCTCAGTGTGTAGCACACTCACCCCTAAGGCTGTCCCTATTAGAATCATGTCATCATTCAAGATTAGATCGGGTAGGTCGATAAAGGGAATAGAGATACAGGAAAAGGACAGGTAAATGTCATTGGGTTCTTTCTTTGTGTAGAGGGTAAATGGTTGGGCCAAATGGCCTGTTTCCATGTTGTTGCTTCTGTGTATTTCTATGTAGAGTGGAAGTTCCACAGAATTTTTCACAAAAGTTCTATCGTGACTGCAACTGTTTGTGATTTTGCAATGACAAATTTGAATGTGATAACCATTAACTAACAATCACACAAGACTTCCAAGTCAGTATTTGAAATGATCAATAATCTGCTGAAGTCGAGAACATTTCTGAGCAAACTATTGGGATTAAAGGGTGACAAGTCCTCAGCACCTGATGGCCTACATCCCAGGGTCTTAAAGGAAATGGCAGCGGAGATAGTGGATGCATTGGCTATAATATTCCAAAATTCCCTGGATTCTGGAAAGGTTCCAATGGATTGGAAAAATGCTAATATAAAGCCCTTATTCAAAAAGTAGGGGGAGGCAGAAAGTAGGAAACTATAGACCAGTTAGTTTAACATCTGTCATTGTTGGAATCCATTATTAAGGAAGTAGTAATGGGACATTTGGAAAGTCAATATGCAATCCATCAGAGTCAGCACGGTTTTATGAAGAGTAAATCGTGTTTGACTAATTTGCTAGAGTTCTTTGAAGATGTGACAAGCCAAGTGGATAATGGGGATCCTGTAGATTTAGTATATCTGGACTTCCGGAAGCCTTTGACAAGGTGCTGCACAAAAGATTAATACACAAGATAAGATCACACGGAGTCATGGGTAATGTATTAACTTGGATAGAGGATTGGCTAACCAACAGAAAGCAGAGAGTTGGGATAAATGGGTCTTTTTCTGGATAGCAAGCTGTAACTAGTGGGGTGCCACAGCGTTCGGTCCTTGGGCCCTAACTATTTACAATCTACATTAATGACTTGGATTCAGGGACAGAAGGTACTATAGCTAAATTTGCAGATGACACCAAAATAGGTGGGAAAGTAAGTTGCAATGAAGAAATAAGAAATTTACAAATGGATATGGACAAGTTAGGTGAATAGGCCAACATTTGGCAGATGGAGTTTAACGTGGATAAGTGTGAGGTTATCTATTTTGGTCGGAAGAATAAAAAGGCAACTTATTATTTAAATGGAGAGGGATCTGGGTGTCCTCCCAGATGTATGAATCGCTGAAAGCTAGTATGCAAGTACAGCAGATAATAAGGAAGGCAAATGGAATTTTGGCATTTATTGCTAAAGGAATAGAATATAAAAATAGAGAAGTGTTGTTGCAACTGTACAAGGTATTAGTGAGATCGCACCCGGAGTTCTGTGCATAGTTTTGGTCCCCCTATTTGAGGAAGGATGTAGTTTCACTGGAGGCAGTTCAGAGGAGGTTCACTAGATTGATTCCAGAGATGCGGGGCTTGTCTTATGAGGAGAGATTGAGCAGTTTCGGCCCATACTCGCTAGAGTTTAGAAGGATGAGAGGAGATCTAATTGAGGTATATAAGAAGCTAACGGGGATAGACAAAATAGAAGTGGAGTGGATGTTTCCCCTTGTGGGGCATTCTAGAAAGAGAGGCCATATTTTTAGGGTAAGGGGTGGTGGATTTAAGTCAGAGATGAGGAGGAATTACTTTTCTCAAAGGGTCGTGAATCTGTGGAATTCACTACCTCAGAGTGCAGTGGATGCTGGGACGCTGAATAAATTTAAGGAGGAGATAGACAGATTTTTAATTAGTAACGGGTTAAAAGGTTATGGGGAGAGGGCGGGAAATTGGAGTTGAGGCTGAAATGAGATCAGCCATAATCGTAATGAATGGCGGGCAGGCTCGAGGAGCTGAATTGCCTACTACTCCTCCTAGTTCTTATGGCAATATTGAGACTGTCAGTGATTCAATATATGCATTGTGATGAAATACAGTTCCCTGTTTTGCAGCCCCACACACATTACAGTTCTGTTGTAGGTTTTTCTCTCAATTTGCTTTTGAGAAGGACATAAAATGTTAGTTTTTTGAAGTTCTCTTTAATGGACTTGGTGTAATCAACTAATGAAACATTATTTTTGTTTTTTTTAAATCACATTACTTTAAGGAGTTCTATCATCTGAATGGCAATGTACGTAGATTATCTTGGACAAGTGAATAATTGTCTTGCTGGCTAGCTGTGTGGCTGAACTCTGCAGCTTACAAAATAGTTCTTCGGATAATGTTTATTCAAATATTATCCAATATATGAAAATGTGTAGTCTTTTCCAGTGTAAATGATTAATTTCTTATCCAAAAAAATGCAGTAATAGAAGCATTGGTAACTTCCAGAGCTTATGTCTCCCTTGCTTTTCAGGGACAGCAAAAGATGTTTTCACTATGCCAAATTGTTGTTGTTGTAATGAATTTTCAACAGGATCCTGTTTAAAATTGATTCAGCAGCAGGAACCAATGAATTGCTAACATTTTCTGAATCCACACATGACAAATTAAGCGCATATTACAAAGTATTTACAACACAGAAATAGGCCATTTGGCCCAATTTGCCACTGAGATTAGCAACAAAACTCCCTAGTTTGAAGCTTTCCCAAAGTGGCCAGTCTCTGTGCTCTAACAGGAACATTTATTTAATTGTGTCTCATAGCAAGAAGGAGATTTTAATTTTAATTTATGTTTATGTCTTTTGGTTGCTTCAGAATGTTGTTTTACTTAGCTCTCCCCCTGTGTTACTCTTATCCTTGGACAGAAGGAGAAACGCTTTGTAGATTTTGTTGCAAGTACTGTCAGTGCTGCACCTTGGGAAACCCCCCTAAGAAGGTGCTCTTCATCCTTGAAGTAGGGAATTCCTTGTGCCTATTTTCTACTTCCCTGTTAACATTCCAGAGATTGTCGCAGTTTCTCCAAAAAGTCAAGACTGGGACTTGAAATGTGTTCCTCAATCAGTTCACTGTTTTTGTAAACAAACTTAATAGATTAAAATAGCTGTTGGATTTTATACAAACTCTATTCTTCCATTTATAGGAATACAATCTGTTCTTGGCTCTGCTACTCAGCAATGTAAAGCACTATCCAGAAATTGCTACACGCAGCCTCATCAAACTAAGGTGAAGCCACAACGTTGGTGTACACTAGATCCTGAGCTGGAGGAGTTCCTGATTCCGCGGAAATTGTCCATTAGCCCATTAGAAAGTTGGCTAACATTTAGACACTGTGTACCCAGATTGGGTCAAAACCATGAGCAAAGTATCAGGATAAGTGTCCAGCGTCCTTCTCAGCATTATGACTGCCCTTCAACTGAGGGAGCTCTACAATTTGAAGAGAATGGAGAAGTGATGAATTACAATATAGATAAAATCCAGTGTAAAAATGTACTGAAAATTCGCAGGAGGAAAATGAACAGGCACAAGTACAAAAAATGGCTAAAGCGCACAAAGTTTTTACGTAGACGGATCAAGGAAAACCGCAGGCAAAGGCGACAGGTAAGTTAACGTAATGGTAGCAACGCAAAATGTCTAGACTTTGTTTACAAGCCACCCAAGCAAATGGGACACTTTCTGTGTAAGTACTGTCAAAAGACATTTAAACAAACATTTTTAAGATTAACTTCATGAGAAATAGTTTCATGATATTTATACTTCATATTTCTGATTACTGTTAGTGGTACAATAATGAACTAAAGTACATTATTGTACCAATCAACAATTGAAGCACTTTGGGCCATACATTTTTATCATAACGTGCCTTTTGATAAATGTGTTAAAAATTAATGAACACACAAGTAAGTTTCCCCCCCCTCAATTTTTTCTTCCCAGCTCTGTTTCCTGAGGACGATGAGGTATCTCATGGATACTGACAGACATATAAAATAGGAGCAGAAATAGACCATTCTGCCCTTTGAACATAATTTGCCATTCAATACTATCCTGACTGATCTATCTCAATTTTGAACATTTTAGACAGTTGATCACTCTTCATGTGCCAAAACAAAACTAAGAGTTGTGAATTATTATTTGAATGTTTGTGCATGTGTCTGTAGGGTGGGCATGGATAGGGAAGGAATCACAGCTTCATTCACCCTTGTGCTCACCTGAGATACGTGTAGACAGTTACTACCGTGGGTCCACTGGATAGCAGTCAGAAATAGGGACGATAGATGATTCTGCCCCTGTCCCTCCATTTCCTAGGACCAGTTATTCTTCCTGCCTGGGGTCAACTAATTCAGCCCATATCACTGTTTGAATTTCAAACATTCCTGCCCTTACCTTATGGCTCAGTATCAAACCATGTGTATATGATTTCTCAGTGTCAGCAGAGTGCAATGTATAGCCTTTGGGAAAGAAGTATTTAATTTTTGTAAGCAAGCATTGTGCCCATAAACAGTGAAATTTTAAAAATAGATGGTTGAAAGCAATTTCAATTATTGGATGTGTTCTTTTTTTTTCCCAGAGGACCGTGTACCACGGATTCAATTACAATTTTCTATCCTAGAGTTTTAGACCTAATTTTATGATCCTATGTTTTCACAGAACAAGTTTGAGAAGGATTTGAAGCAAATCTGGAAGAAAGCTGGACTGAAGAAACCACCAGAAGGCTGGCAGCCACCAAAGATATTTGTGAAACGATACCATGGAAAATCTGAGTGACACTGGAAACAGCAGCTGTGTTCTATATAAAGTGAAACAAAATGTTTTGAAGAATAGCTGTCTGGAGTCCTATTTTAAAACCATAATCTAATGATTCATGTTGCCTTTGCAAAGAGGAGATGTGATTGACTTTGGAATAAAATATATGTCTCACTAATAAATTTAAACATTAAATTTGGGAGTTAGATCTTCTCAAAAATTGAGGTCTTTTATAACAACAACAACTTGCATTTAGACAGTGCTTTTAAAATAGTGAAACATCCCAGGGTGCTTCACAGGAGTGTTATCAAGCAAAATGTGACACCAATCCACATAAGGAGAAATTAGAACAGGTGACCGAAAGCTTGGACTACGGGGTCAGTTTTTAGGTATGTCTTAAAGGAGGAGAAAGGGGTTTAGCAAGAGAATTTCATAGCTCAGGTTTTCAACAGCTGAAGGCATGACCACTGGCAGTAAAGTGTTAAAAACGAGGGATGCACAAGAGGGCAAGATTGGAAGAGTGCAAAGATCTTAAGAGAGTTAAATGCTGAACGAGGTTACAGAGTTAAGGAGGGTCGAGGCAATGGAGGGATCTCAAAACCAGGTGAGAATTTTAAAACTGAGGTGTTGCCAGACCGGGAGCATGTGGGTGATAGGTGAAAGGGACATGGTGTGAGTCAGAATACCGGCAGCAGCGTTTTGGATGAATTGAAGTTTACGTAAGGTAAAAGGAGGAAGATCACCCAGGATAGCATTGGAACAGACAAGTCTAGAGGTAACAAGGGCATGGATGGGAGATTCAGCAGCAGATGAGCTGAGGCAGAAATGGAATTGAGCAATATTAAGGAGGTGGAAGTAGGCAGACTTAGTGATGGAAGGGTTATGGAGTCGGCTTGATCGAATAGGCTGCCAAGGTTGCAAAGCAGTCTACTTGAACTCAGGCAGTGGGGAAAGGGCTGGAGTCAGTGGCTAGGGAAGAGAGTTCATGGTGGGGACTAAAGGCTTGGGTCTTCCCAATATTTAATTCTTTCTCATCCAATGCTGGATGTCATGTGAGCAGCATGACATCAAATACTTGAAGGGCCAAGAGAGGTGATAGTGAATCAGAGTTAGATGCTATTGATGGACATGGAGAATCTGATGTTCTTGGATAATGTTGCCTTGGGGAGGAGTTGCCAAAGGTACAATCTTTGGGGCACTCCCGCGGAAGCAGTGCAGGAACAGCAAGAGAAACAATTGCAGGTGATTCTCTGACTGCAATTGGATAGATAAAAATAGAACCAGGCAAGAGAAGTCACCCAGAGAGGTGTTGGAGGAGATGAAGTGGTCAATTGTGCCAATATAGGCCACACATAAGTTGAAAAGGATTAGAAAAGAGAGTTTACTATGGCCACAGGCAAGAAGCGTGTAATTTCTGACTTTGATATTTCAATGCTTTGGTTGCTGTGTTCAAAGATGGTGAGGAAATGGGCACAGATTTTGGAGGCAGTAACAAGGTCAAGGACTTTGGAGAGGAAAGGAAGATTGGAGATAGGGCATTAGTTTGCAAGGACAGAGATCAAGGGTGAGTAAGTGGTTGCAGGTGAGGGGACAGTTAACAGCGATCTTGGCGGAGGGGGCAGGAAGGGAAGTTGAGCATTTAGTGATTCAATGGGAGTAGGATTGAGGGGGCATAAGTTTTCAATCATAATATACTCTTCCACAAACATCATACTAGTACATTGCTGAAGAAAGCCATGTTGCTTGAGCTTTCCATGTTGCTTGAGCTTTTCATCTTGCACTCATGAGGACAAATGCAAGAATGCTAAACTTCAAACAATCACAGCTATTTATACTACAGGAGAAAGGATGCTGATTGGCTGGCAGGTTGACTTTGGCCAAGCCATTGCCTTGGAGAAAGCAACAGGGAACTATAGGCTTCTCAAGCTTCTGGGTAATTCAAAAAAAGCCACAAGGCTTGAATATATTCCTTTTGTTTGCAGAGAATGGGTCCCTGCATTTGAATGTATGTCGCTTCTAGCGAGTTTAAATGAGCCATGTTACAAGTTTGATTATCTTAAATTGGTTGTTAGTGTAGCTATTAGCACACTCAGGATTGTTTGGCAAGTGCTGCCAAATTGTGGAAGCATATTTAACAGACATTTGGTTTTGGGTTTTGCTAGGTGGGCTGGTTTGACTATGGTCAGTACTCCGCCTATTATGAAATGCTGTAGGAACTTGCTATTTGATTCAATCAGCCACTTCTGAGGACGTATGACCCACATACCTTGCACCTTTTTGGAGTTACCCATGAGCTTAGGGAGCCTATCGTTCGCTTTCTCTATAGCAATCCCTCAGCCAATCAGAGTTGACTTGCCAACAATCAGCATCCTTTTCTGCTCTGGTATAAACTGCTGTGATTGTTTGAAATTTGACATAGTGACAATGAGGAAATAGTGGAATAGGCCGAAGTTTGTGAATACTGGTGAAATGACCACAATGTTATGGATTTTAAGGTTGGGCTTAAGACAGAAAAGAGAAAGAGTACAACAGAAATATTCAACCTTGGCAAGGTAACTATTGAGGAAATGTTGGAAGAGCTAAAGAAACTGAGTCGACAGCACTGCAGAGGGCAAGAGTGGGACAACATTGAAATGTATGAATAAGAGCAGGATTAGATCATACAGCTCCTCGAGTCTGCCCTACCATCCAATACAATCATTGCTGATCTGCTTCAATTTTACTTTCCTGCCCTTTCACCATATCTCTTGGTTCCCTGAGAGATCAAAAATCTATCTCAGCTGTAGATATACTCAATCCATAACCCTCTGGGATAGAGAATTCCAAAGATTTACCACCCTCTGAGTAAAGAAATTTCTGAGATCATCTCTCATTCTTGTAAATTCCAGAGAGTATAGACCTAATTTACTCAGCCTTTCAAAATAGGATAACCTTTCCCAGAGACCAATCTAGTGAACCTTTGCTGTACTGCCTCAAATGCAAATATATCCTCCCTTTCATATGGAGTACTCCAGGTATGGTCTCACCAAAGTTCTGTACAAATGTGGCAGGTCTTCCTTATTCTTGTACTCCAATCCCCTTGCAGTAAAGAACAACATGCCAGTTGCCTTTCTAATTGCTTGCTGCACCTGCATGCTAACTTTGAATTATTTGTACGAGTACATCTCTCTGAACATCAACATATAGATGTTTCATAAGAACATAAGCATACAAGGAATAGGCCATGTGGCCCCTCTAGCCTGCTCCGCATTCAATAAGATCATGGCTGATCTGTCCCAGGCTTCAACTCTTCTTTCATGCCAGCTCCTCATAGCCCTCAGCTCCCTGATAGTTCAAAGATCTATCTTCCTCTTTAAATACTTTCAGTGATCTAGCCTCCACAACTCTCTGGGGTAGAGAATTGCAGACATTTGTTACTCTCTGAGAGAAGAAATTTCTTTGCATCTCAGTTTTAAATGATTGTGCCCTTATTTTGTAACTGTCCCCTAGTTCAAGATTCCCCCACTAGTGGAAACAACATCTCAATATCTACCCTGTCAAGCCCCCTCAGAATCTTGTATGTTTCAATAAGTTCACCCCTCATTCTTCTAAACTCCAATGAATAAAGGCCTAACCTGTTTAGCCATTCTTGATAAGTCAACCCCTTTATCCCAGGAATCAGCCTAGTGAATCTCTTTTGAACCACCTCCAATGCCAGTATATCCTTTCTTAAATACTTTTCTAAAATCCTTTTTCTTAAAAAACAATGCCATTTAAAAACTATCCTGTTTTTCTATACTTATTTCTATACTTTTCTATATTTGTAAATAACCTCACACTTCCCCACATTATACTCCATCCACAGGAGTAAGACATTTACTCCCCCCAAGTTGTTCACCATTCTATGAAACCATCGCAACTCCATCTACCCATGATGGCTCCATAATCCTTAATACACTTAGTCAGCAAGCATGACCAAACTCAGACTTAAAATTACTAATTGAGCTAGGTTTCATGTTTAAAAATATTAGGGCATTAAACAGAGAAATACTATTAGGGAAGAAGGGTTAACAGAGGGAAGGTTGATGCATGGAATAAAGGGACAAAAACCTGATGTCCGTGTAAGGTAATAATTTTAACGAGAGTAAATTCACAGCTTGGGAATGAGCATTTTTGCAGGATGCACTTCCAGCATGTTCCAACGGGGGCATCGGAACTTATGGCTCACATTGTGTACCTACAGGTACCATATCGGAGTAAGACAAATATAAAACCCAGGCCAAGTCGTTTCAGAAACTGGCCCGGAGAGTTCCGACAGGAGTAGGACTCAACCTCACCACTACCTCCCGGTTAGAATTTGTCATGGTTCCACATCTGACAGATATGGTTTCTGCCCCAAATACTAACATCCAGAATCTGCCTGCTCCATGTCTCCCCTAATCCTGGAATTTCGACTCATAGGTTCTCTGTGAAGGCCACGCTCCCATTGTTTCAGAAGGAGAAAATCTAAATGTTATGTTTCAGTCGGAGAGAAGGAAGTCTCACCTACTGGTTGGAACTTATTATGACAGTGGCAGCTGCCAGTTCAGGCACGACATGCACAGAAAAAAGAACACCAATACTGAAATGTTTAAGAACAAATCAATTTTATTATTAAAGATTTAGATTCTCTATACATGTTGCAATGTTGTACATGAAGTAGGTTGTTTTTTTTACAATAACATGGAATTTTATAGCACAGGAACAGGCCATTTGGCTCAATATGTCTTTGCTGATGTTTATGAGACTTCCATTTAAAAATATCGATATATTACTTGCTACTTCCTAGACCGCATGTACATTATGTACAAGGTTGGATTTGAAAATGGCAAGCAGACTATACCTGTATAGTCTGCCCTTTAAATTTTGTTTTTATAATACAGCAAAGCAGATATATAAAGTGCCTCATTGCATGCTTCAGAGAAGTACTAGCCCCTTAAATATGAGTTTGTAATAAATAATATTTTATTTAGAAAACTGTAAATGATCATTCCATCAAGTGCTGAGCAACAATTTTATTCATGATACCCCCCTCCCCTCTTTTTACTCCCTCCTCTTCCTCATTATTCCTTCCTTCATCTCCCTGCACCTGAAGGCAGTGATTGATGCTGTAATCGAGCTCTGTCAACAACCCTCCGAGACCTCTCACCCAACTAACCATGGCCCAAGTGTGGCATGGTTTGCTCATTCCTGGGTGGTGAAACCCAATCCTGTTCTTGTCCGAAATAAACTTCTCAGTGGGATTCACTGGAAAAGGCGATCAGGAATGAGAGACCCCAAAAGATTTCCCTCCTCCCTATTGCAGAGGTGCTGAGGCCTATTGCAGATGTCACATTTAGCTGATGTCAGTTCACTCATCACGAATCAGGGAACAAGTTGGGACTTGTTTGGGGTAGTTACCGACAGAGCTGAAGGATTTCCTTTTTGACTTGTGAGTGTCAGTAATATCTTAATTTCTCTAACGGACAAAAATTAATTTGGAATCTGCTCAATAAAGTAGATGATATTTAATTTGGAGTGATATGGGAGAAGTGGGGGTAGGATGGCCTGGCATGGGGAGAGTAAGTACCTCACCCAGTGCTAATACAGGTGGGAGCAGCTTGTTTTACTGGATGGCCTCTGCATTAACCAATCCTGCCTACAATGATCATTCTAAGGATCACACATTTTTACAAATATTACACAGTATTGCACAAGTGTTTAATTCAATATAATAAACATCATAAAATGAGGATTGAGATAAAATCACCAATGTTTATCAGCAAATTTGCATCATGAAACATTGTTACCTACTCAAAACCTCACTGTACCACATGGATTGTGTTGGGGGGTCAAGGTGGCAGGTGAGAGAAATCATAGTTCTCTGGACACTGGATTTTTATGTCAGCTTCCAATGTTCACCCCATCCTCCCCCAATACTGCTGGTTCATGCCGAGACCTGGTTCAATAGGTACCAGCCTCTTATTTACTTCATTCAGATAGACATTCTTCGCAGCTGAGCCCAGATGATGAGTTTCAATAAGCTCTGGGGAGGCAGGACAGAAAAGGTGAGCCCTGCCCTTATCAGACCTCCTCACGTTTCCACTGTCCAGCAGGAGCTGTTTGATAGCGATGAGAAAGAGGAGCCTTTTCCTCTCCTTAGCCCAGGACAATGAACCATCAACCATCCTGGTGAAGACTGCCCAATTCAGCATGAATAAAACCTGGGAACTTCCTTTGTGGCTCAGTTCCAAATAAGGTATATTTCAACCAGGACAGGGGATGTGGGGGGTACGGTGAAGCTCATTTTAAAAAAACATTTCTTTTAACTCACATTATAAATCTGAAAGCTACAGTGGTGCTTCTGGTAATAGGTATCAGAATTGTCAAATGCTCTTGGTCCCAGCTGGAGCCCTGGAATTTATCCACACCTCTTGGTATTCTCAGCGTCTCGGACAGTGATCGCATTTCCTCACGGAGTGACAGTCCATGGTCAGCAAGTGAGCAGCACACGAGTCTCCAGAGAAGCTGACCACAGGAGCAACTTCACCAGCTACCTGCAGGAATGGCTGACGTAGAAACTTCTCCTGTTCAGTTTCTCGGGATTGTTGGATGCCATGTGGGAAAATTCTCTAAAAATATCATGATACGTTTCATCGCCTGCAAGAAGGGGAAAAAATGTTCTTAGAATGAAGATATTTAATTGAAATCATAAAGTTAATGTTTTACAAGGCAATGGTCAGACCACAGCTGGAGTACTGTGTGCCGTTTTAATGCCCCATTATTGGCAGGACATTAAGGCCTGAGAGAGCATACAGCATAGAGTCATCAGGAATGGGAAATGAGAGACCTGAGATATTGAGGCTGGCTCAACTTGAGCAGCGAGGGCTCCAAGGAGATTTGACAAAGGCTTTTAAAATTGTGAAGGGCTTTAATTGAGCGAATAGGAAAAACTTTTTACTGCAGCAAGCTGTTATGTTTTGCACGCATTGAAAGGATGGCAGATGGACGCAGATTGAGTCATGGCTTTTAAAAGTCACTGGGACTCAGAAGTGAACTAGGTTGTGATGCACATGCAGGTTGACTAGCTTGCTGACAGTCGAGCTTGAATCTAATGTGCCAGCTGGGAGATTTATGCAATCGTGGAACAACAGTTTTACACTCTGCCCAATATTGACTTGCATGAGAATAAAATCAGGCAGGCTGGATAAGAACCCAAAGGGGGAAAAACGCAGGACTATGGGGAATGGGAGGGGGAGTGGGACTAGCTAAATTGTTCTTGCAGTGGCACAATGGGCTGAATGGCCTCCTCCTGTGCTATTAACATTCTATGATAGCTTCTTTAAGTTGGAGCGTCAGTAGCTGGTGGCCTTCTATTTAAAACTGTTACTAAGGGAATGAGGAGAGAGTTTAGGAGAAATTGTGAGTGCTGTTGGAGCATGCAAGTACTTACAAGGGAGAATAGTTAGGCAGAGACTATTGCATCTCATCAGGGAAGCAGAGGAAGACACATAGCTTTTGAAAGAGCACAGATGGATGGGAGCAGTCTTTTGTTTCTCACTAAACAGCTTAGACAGAAGATGTGGGTTGAATAGTCTCTCTCTGTGCTGTAAATCTCACTGGTGTTGACTGCAATCAATGTTTTTTTCAACAAAAATCTGTCCTCCAGTTTTATTCCTCATCCACTTCCAGACCCACTGGATATCAAGGGGAAGGAAGGTTCCAGAGGTACAGGATACCATTGTGGGCTACCATTCCAAAGGCATCTGGTACCCTCTGGTACCTCACTCAAAGTCAGTGGATAGTTAATAGACAAAAGAAGCATTACTTAGCATTAACATGACCCAAATGGTGCCTGCCATTGTCAGCCTGTTTTCAGTAGCACTGAGGCCAATTCCCAGATGTTGTCCAGAATGAGACCTGTTAACCCAATGCAGTCCTTTTAAGATCTCCCTCTTCTCCGTTTGTTAATTCTAATTTCTACCATGAACTCTAGTCGAAGAACTGCAGTTGGTTCATGATGAATTGCAATTATTTCATGATGAACTGCACTCTTGTCCGATGCTCTGACACCTATGTGATTCTCCTGATAGAGCAGCAGGGGGCAGCATCTACTCATTACCTGCAGCTGATCTCGGCAGGAGAGAAACACAACAGCTTTTTGCATTACACACCATCCAAGAGAAATTTAACACAAGCAGGTGGTTTGTGCCTCAACTGTTCTGTGGCTCATGACACAAGAAGGTCGATTCTGGGTAATAGGAAGAGAAAAGTAAATTATTTTCAAACACTATTTACATACTCAAGTATGTTTTAGCCAACTTGTTTCCCAAATTAGCTTGTTATAATTGGCCTCAATGCCCCTTGTGATTGGCAGAAGGTAATCGGACAGCTTCCCTTCTGTCATCACTATCCAGTAGCCCCAGCATTGGACTGGGCTGTGATGCATATGCAGGTCAACTAGCTTCCTGACAGTCAAGTTTTAATCTAATGTGCCAGGTGGGAGATTTATGCGATGATGTGGAACATTGGTTTTACACCCTGCCCAATATTGACTTGCATGGAGAGTAAAATCAGTCAGGGTATAAGACCACTGTAGCACCCCATCCCAGCTCCTCAACTGGGGCGAAGGGGTGGGTCAGATTATAATTGCCCCCCCACCCCCCACCAGGCTCACACATGAAGAATGGGCACATTACAGGACACCCAGTGCTCATAGCAGCTGTCTCACAGCCTGAGCCAATGCCTTAAAGGAAAGTGGGCAGAAGCGGATTTTACAATTGCCAAGGGTGAAAAGACTAAAGTTAAACTCGTGCTGCCAGGGGCAGACAGCAGATGTGGGAGAGGCTATAAGTGTCTGTTTCTGCAGGTAAACCCTACTGAGCACCAACTGGTAAACCCAGCCTGTAACTCTTAGTTTCCTAACATTGCTGGGCTCAGTTTCTCAGCGATGTCATCAACACCACTATTAAACACAAATTTTAAAAGAGAAACTTGGGAGAGAAAGGAAGGAAACAATGCTTAAGCTGATCATTTGATATTGATATGGTTCGTCAGAGTTTGATTTCTTGTGAAAACATTGAATTAATTCAGGTGGTTTTGTCTGAGCATCTTATTCAAATACCAGGGCTTCCATCAGCAGAGATACTGTAACATGATTTAAATTACAAACAATCTCATATGAATTGTCAGAATTCTTCCCTTCCTTTAACATTGGCAGATGGACAATGCAGAGACTGTAGACCTGTGAATATTCGAGTGACTGGCTCTCTCCCTGATGACTCGATTGATAAATGCCTGGTACGATAGTGGGTTAAAGGAATCATCAAAGTCTCAGATGGGTATTTGCCAAGACTATTAGCCCCTGACCAGGGAGGGGTAAATCAGAGCAATCATTGAAGTCACTGCCCTGCTGGCAGGTAAATGAGTGGGTGGTAGGCGAAAGCAGGACCAAGCTCAGCTGCGGTATCATTCAGAGTTGAAACCCAGCATGTAGACTTACAAATATATAGCCAGACTGGCAAAATGCTGGAAGGTCTGCAGGCAGATACAAAACTGTAGTCTGGCATGAATCATGTCCTTTAGGAGAGGATAGGGCTAATGGGGAGAATATAAGAAATAGTGGGTGTTGAATGTCTTTAGATCAGTAAGGAGCTGAAAGGCTCAGGGTCCTGTGATTGAACAGAAACAAACTACAGAAAACAAACTGGAATAGATTTGTGCTTAAAATACATACATAATTGATAGATTCCAGCAAAATATGAACAGCATTACTTTAATTACACCTCAACATCTCCGTCCATTGTTAAGACATTTGCTAAATTTGCTACTGCAGGCTACAATTCATTCTGTCGGAGGTCTCAAGATATCACCGGTTTAATAGGTCATAAACTTCATTTAATTCTTGCTTCCTTACTGTTTCTTGTATAGCTAAATTGATTTTGTTTCCTACAAACTTCTTGGCTAGTCATCATTTTCCATTTTTCCTTTATATCTTCCCCTCCATCCTCTTCAGCAATGGTCTCACTTGACGGCTCCTTCAGTGATACCTGAATGAGCGGCAACCTGAAAAAAGCCTGAAACACATGCCCCCTGCCCTCTCCTCCAGCTCAGCAGTAAAGTGAAACATGGCTCAGCTCCAACTCTCTTGTAAGTTCAGCCGAGCAGGAACTCATCAAAGATCATTACTGGCCTGCTGCCAGTAAACAGATCAAACCGACTAAATTCTGTGTCAAACCTGACCTCCAGTCTCCATGACTACCATCACCTATGATGCTTTTGTTCCATTAACAGCAGGTGGTTTTCCCAGTGGACATGGTGAACATGCTCACGACATGCAGTTCCCCATTTACCAATCTCCTGAGAAATTTGTCTCCATTGAGATGAGCACATTTTAAACAGGTACCTTCCACAGAGATTTTTTTGTTTTCTTAGTCAACATAAAGGCTTTGCTATAGAGGCCAACCCATAAACCGCTTGGGGAAAGTGGGGGTGGTGGGAGAGAATTTTTATTCTGGATTGGTTTCACTTTGATTTATATTCTTGTGCCGCTGGGGCTGGGCAGCATATGGTGTGACCCAGTGCAAATTCTGAAAACGATGGCGAATGCACAGCGTCTAAAAGAGAAAGAAAGGTTAATAAATGAGGTGTAACCCTTCAGCAGATCTGGCACGGTCAAAGGAAGATCCCTTTATAGCATTGACAAAGAGTAGTCAGGGTTCACTGCACTAAAACCAAGACTCAATACCCCATCTCCAATTCTCATTCATTCCCGGGAACTCCTTCCCCGCCTCAGCCTCTCTTGTAAACTACAGGCTTTTCAAACTCAGGTTTACTGAAACTGAATTACTACTTCCTGATTTATCAAGTCTCCTCTCCTGCCCTTTTTGGCCTCAGTGGTGTACTGCATTGAGGGCATTTGCTCTTGAATTTCACATTGAAAAGGGATCGACTTCAACCTTCCCTCGCCATTCAGATGGTCTAACTGAAACATTGACCCATCTTTCTCTTTTCACCCTGGACAGACCAGCTGTGGATTTCTAGCCCTTTCTGTTCCTGTCTCAGATTTGTAGCATTTGTGGCTCCTTTCAGAAAGCTGGCACAGGCGCAATGGACTGAGTGGCCCTTAGGTGCTGCACAGTTTAATGATTCTGTAACATACACACTGCTTCAGGATTGATGTGGTTTCAATGCCTCTTCCATCGAAATGTGAGACAACTGGGGTCAGCACTCAATCCGAGTGCCAATGCTTGAGCTCACAGTGATTGGTTACCAAGTTCCATTAACTCTTTGTTGACTCGTGTCTATCAACTTTGGGAGACGAAAACAGGCAGGATGTCGACATGACATTAGTTTCATTCTTTAATAATGTGCTTCAGGTTGGCATTCTTTACAAAGTCTGATTGACCCCAGAAACTATAGAACCACATAGAGACTGGATTCATGAAGAATTTCAAATTGAGGCAAAACTAAAGAAAATCGATTGGGATTGAATGAGTTAAATTCAGTTCATAACAGATGTGAATTCAGATCACAAAGGGAGTCAATTTAGGACTGCCATAAATTCAAGATCTCTCCTCCCTCCTGGGCGTTTCTCAGTCCCTGGTTTGATCACTCACTTCCAGCAGCTTTGGTTATCAGCTGCTCCCTCTATTTTCCTACTGGATTTTCCTAATGTTGGGCAGGATCGTCCGTGTCCGCTGGCGTCAGGCGTGTTTGGCGGCGTGAGTGGACAATATGGCGAGAAGGCCAAAAATCGGTTTCACATCGTGAAACCAGCTTGTGATCGTCCAGTCAGCCTGCCGATGGTGGGCCGCGGTTCCATGACATTGGGAATCTCATTGTAATATATCTGCATATACTTATAAGCCCAGCCCGCTGGAATCATCTCTCCCCGCTGGATCGTCCACCCCCCAATCACGCCGACGTGTTTCACAACAGCGTATAAAAGTGTGCACTTGGCGGGCTGCACTTTCAGGGGGATTTGGAGGCAGGTACACAGTACTTTGCAGAGCACTGGCCCAGGTCGCCCGTTGGACTTCAAGGTTGAGGTGCACGGGGGGACAGGGGTGGGTGGGTGCAAGGGCTGCCCTATTGTTGAAGGTAGTGCACAACATATGCGGAGTTGGGGGGAGTGGGTGAGGGAAGCGGCCATTCATTAGAGAAACCTTATATAAAGCAACCATTCCTCTGCAGCTGAGACAGTTCAGGCGCAGCCAAATTGATATGGCTGTTGTTGGGCCTCTAGCTTCTCTGCCCACTCAAGCAATGGAGAGGCGTCAAAGTGCCACTAAGTAGCTCCAGAGCTTTTTACTCCTTGGGCACAGACTGCAAACTAATGAGCTTTTTAGTGGGCTGCGGAACAGTTGAACAACTGGGCAAGTTGTACAATCTCCTTGCTAAAGTTGGCCGTGGAGCAGTCACTGATGGAGGTGCTCACAGCCCCATGCAATGTCATTATCCCAATTTGGACCAATCTCCCCCATGGTTCAAGCTAACAGTGCAGCCTCGCAGCGCGGATTAGGAGAATGCTGCTTTTGAGGTGAGAGCACAGCATGCAGCCCAATGGGTAAAGCTGCTACCAATCAGTCGACTGGAGTGGGGCGGAGGTGGGTGGGGTTTCGGGCAGTTATGCAGTGCACTAATCTCTGGTCATCCAAGTGGTGGCCAGCACTCTCCGCAAGGCGTTAAGGGGCCTTCAAACTTAACAAAGGCAGGGTCTTAGTACACCCATGCTAACCCACGCGTCTCTCTCTTTCATCCTGCAGGAGCAATACATCAGGATCATAGAGCCTGGTGAACTAGCTGTATGCCTTGTGGCATATGGAGAGTGAAGACAACTGAGAAGAGAGTAACTGATGCTCCTGGCTGCACAGAGGGAGGAGCAGCTCCCTCAGGAAGAAGGGTCAGCTGGGCCTCCTGCACATGCTGTTGGAGAGCCACAGCGAGCTGTCGCTGGTCGGTGCCTAGTGAAACCCAGTGATAGACACCGCCTTTCATTTTGCAGATGACCGAGAACTAGTGTCACTGAAGACTGTGCACATCTCGGGAATAGGTCGTTCACATCTGCCAGCTACTACAGGATTTGGCGCCATGTGGACATGGAGGGCATCTACTGCCGGTGGCCGTGAAAGTGACCACGGTGCTCAATTTCTGTGCCAGTGGCTCCTATCAGGGCTCCACAGGTGACCTCTGTGGGATATCAAAAACCTCCACCAATAGATGCATCCATGAGGTCACAGATGCTAGCTTTGTGAGGGCACACAACTTTGTGCATTTCGCCCAGGACAAGAAGAGCCAGGATGCAAGAGTGATTAGATTTGCCCAGATCTCGAGTTTCCCACAGGTGCAGGGTGCCATCGACTGCACTCACATGGTGCTGAGATCTCCGTTGCAGCACGTCATCAACTATGTCAACCGCAAGGGATTCCATTCGCTGAATGTGCAGCTGGTGTGTGACCACCACAAATGCATCCTGCAGGTCTACACACGGTTTCCAGGGAGTGTGCGCGACACCTACATTCTCAGTCGGTTGTAGATCCCTGAAGTTTTCCAGAGTCCACAGAAGCTGCAGGTTTGGCTTTTTGGGGACAAGGGCCACCCGCAGAGGATGTGGCTGATGACACCCGTGCGGCAGCCTCAGACTGCAGCAGAGCGAAGGTATAACGAGGCTCAGACTGCAACTCGCAATTTGGTGGAGCAAACCATCGGGATGCTGAAAATGAGGCTCCTGTGCCTGGACCGGTCTGGTGGAGCCCTGCATTATGTTCCACAGAGGGTGTCACGCATTGTCTTCGTCTGCTGCACCCTTTACAACCTGGTACTGCAATGGGGAGAGGAGCAGGCTGAGGAAGAGATGGAGGAGCTGGATGAGCAGGACACTGATGGGAATAAGGGTGAGGAGGTCCTTGAAGGTGATGATGACGGGGATAAGGCCCTGGCACTGGTTAGATGAGGCAGGTGCACCTGGGAGGCCCTCATAGCTGCTAGACTTGAGGAGGATGATGACGACATGCAGTGAAGTGACCCCATAGATCCTCACATTGCATCTGTGAACGTTTGACTCCAGTCTGGCTTATGGAAGTGCACATACCCTCTGTGATAATGCTGCTGTCATGGAGACACAGTGGCGGCCCTAATAGTCTCTCAATTGCAGGAGGATAATGACAACATGGAGTAAGGACACTCGATAGATCTTAAATAGCCTCTGAGAATGTCTGACTCCTATCTGGCCCAGGGTAGTTCGCTTGTGCTCTGTGATCAGGGTCATATCATAGAGACGCAGCCATGAAACTTTAAATGCACCTGATCCTTTGTCCATCTTCAGTACCTGATCCTTTCAGGAGCACAGCATTGCTGGTCACAGATGTTGACAAGATGGGAGCCAGCCCCTCCTTAAAGGTGCTGAGAGCACACAGAGAGAATTATGGAACTCTGTGTCACCTGCCCATGACACTCCGGTAACAATGACAAGCACCATCGAGGTGCAGGCATCAGTAATGTGTCTGGGGAGTGTAAGGCTGGATCATGACTTTGGCCTGAAGGTTGCACACTGCACAGGGAAGAGGCCCTGGACTGAGACACCTGCCTTTATCTTGTGCAGAAAGGTTTCACATCTGAATGACACGAACACTGCTCATCAGAACAAGGAGCCAGGGAAACATTCTTGGGAGTTTATTAACAATAGTGAGCAGTATGTACAAGTGATTAACACCTGTGCCCAGGCTGTACAGCTACATCTTCTTAACCTTCCTGCTGCCACAGCTTAGTGCTCCCCTGACATCCACAGCGGAGGTAGAGACAGCTTGCTGACTGCTACACTCTGTCTGTGATGGCCTTGTCGGGTGTCCTCTGGAGGGCCAAGACCTGGAGGCCCCTGCCTGCTTTTGGGGTCCTGCTGTGTGGCAGTGGTACCCTCCTTGGCCTGTGGAGCTGGAACTGCCGAGTTCACAGGAAGAGGGGATTCAGATGGGCTAGACGCTCCTGGAGTCACCTGGATGGATGGCCCCGGGATGTGCACCTGCTGATCCTCTTCCCTCTGGGTGCCCAAGGAGTGAGGGGTAGCTGGATTGAGATCGAGCTGTCCAGCACCCTCTTGCATAAACAGTGTTGGAGGCCAACTATGATCTCAGAGACAGAGTTGAGCCCACGCAGCAGTGCAGGAGCAACATCCTGGACCAAGGTCTCCATGACGGTCGCCATCCTACCAGTGTTGACCTTGGTGTGTTAGCAATGCCAGCACTATCGCTTCAGCCTGAAGGCGGATGGGCTCCTCCATTATGCCTTCCAATCTGAGGAGTGCAACGGACATCCCTTCCTGATGTCCCTGGGCTTGCCTTTGCAGCTCCAGCAACTGAGGTATGACCGAGTCCAGAGGCTTGTGTTCCAACTTGGACTCAGCAAACTTCTGGCTTCCAGCAGTCCTCCAAGTACCAGACACCTGGGAAGTTCCTGCCTCCGCCTGCTGTGGGTCAGACAGCGGGATCACCAGATTGTGATCCCGAGGCTACTGTAAAGTTAGGTCCCACCAAGGTGTGTGTCTCTGCACTGGTGGAGGGTGTGGGTGAGCGCTGTGACGGGACTTCAGGGAGGGTGCCTACAGATTCCTCTCCAGAGATTTCTTCGGGGCTTGATTGGAGGCCCTAGGTCATGGACTCTAATGGTTGTTTGGCAGATGTGCCTGCGAAAGCAAGGAGAGATAATTAGTACATGGCAGTGGTCTGTGAAACAGCATGGTTGTCTGATGGATGCTGCACTGCTGGATCCTCACTTGGTAGAGCAACGCCGACCTCACCGTCAGCACAGGACTGGTCCAGATCGTGGCCGGACAGCTGGATGGCTCTGCTTTCAAAGTCCGTGAGGACCTTGATTTCAGGCATTCTGCCACCGGTCTGCGACATCTTTCTCTTGTTGTGTGCCAGCTTGTCCTGCATGAATAGAGACTGTGTAAGCAGGACACCTGCCAGGCTAGATCATAAGTATGTCTGGCATCAGTGGGTGGTGAGTTGTCCCATGGACGGGTTGAGGACAATGACAGAAAGTGTGAGAGAGTGAATGGTGATGTCCCTTGAACCGGTAGTGAGTGAGGGCCCTGTGGATGTGTGATGGGTTTGTGAATGTGTGAGTTGAGAGTGATGAGAAGAGTGACTCGCCCTGAAAGAACAGAGGAAATCATTCATCCACTGGGTGGCTGTTCTCTTTTGAAGGGCGTTGGTGCTGGTTGCCAAGCCAGGGTAGTGAGGTTACTGCCCATCCTGTGGTCAGAGCTGAGGTAGAGGACTTCACAACGAGCCTCCACTGCACCCAAAAGGCACTTGAGGGACATGTCATTGAACCTGGGGGCTGCAGTCTTTTTGCCTTTCAGCAGTCATGGGCTGGAAGCACTGAGAGGTGTGCGTGTGGCTGGATTTGAAATATGGCGCCCGGCGTGCTGAAGCAGCGAGGTGATGGCTTGGTGGGCGAATGAGAGCCCGCCCGCCACGGAAACGTCGTGTTTCCCGGGAATGCATAACCAAGGCAGCAGATTTGGGACGATACAGCGTGAAAAGCCGCCATTGTGGCCGGTGGGTAAAATGTTGTTTTAGTACAAATCTGGGACGATTCTGCCTGTTGTTCCTATTCAGCTTTTTCCCTTCCTTCTGGAGCCTGTCTTTCCAATACCTTTGACTTTGGGATATCTGCATATCTAACCTCTGTCCGTGATCACCTTTGTATAGAGTACAGCACCTTGAATCAATATTGGTCCAATGTTTTGGCCTATCAATAGGCCACTGCCTATTAGCTGCATCTTTGTGCAAATAGATTTGAACTCTAGACCTCTGCAGCTTCTTTAACAGGCAGCTGAAAGGCCTTTCTGCATAAGAATGTAAATTCTAGTGGCAGTTAAAGCACTCCAGGCTTAGGGAGCATCTGAATCTCAATATAATATTTTCTAAAATGCCTTATACAATAGCTGGGCATTTCTCGAAACAAGAATATTCTGCATTTTAAATTATTTGAATTATTTTACTGCGCTTTAGTCTTCAGATCAACATCTGTTGAAACAGGAGGCAAGCTGTCTCATCTAACTCCTGGCCAAGCGAGGTAACACAGCAAGATGCTGTGCAGTGGCAACCAATGCCTGATACAAACACCTGTAGTTTTGAGTTCAAATGGTATCTCACACCAAATGTCATTAAATCGATATTGATGTGCAGCTTGGTCAAACCGCATGAATTTTCACACGTGGCACACTTCAGCCTGTCAAGTTGGATTGGAGCTTTTGCAAAGCCAGCCAGTTAAGCAGCTAACGGCGGCCAAGTTACATCAAGCTCTGTGCATTTCACTCCTTGAGCATTGCATGCATGGGTGAACTGTGTGAGCTGTGAAACACAGGGTGAATGAAGAGCTGTATATTGATGGTGGTTAATAGACCACCCAACTAAAACACTGGAGTTGGCTCCACATGAGAAAACAGTTTGGGAGGGGCTGGGGGGAGGGGTGTAAAACAGACTTAGGGACGGGCAATAAAAATGCTGGAATAAAAACAGAAAATGCTGGGAAAGCTCAGCAGGACAGAGGAACAGAGTTAACATTGAGTCCATATGACCCTTCTTCAGATGCTGGATTGGTCGGCGATGCCCATGTCCCAAGAATTTAAAAAAATGCTTGCTCACTAGATGGTGCTTTTCTGCCCAGGGTGTCCCAAAGTGCTTTCAGTAAAGTACTTTTGAAGTGTAGTCACTTTTATACAGTAGGAAATGTGGCAGCCAATTAGCACACAGGAAGATCCCAAAAACAGCAACTCAACAATGACCAGATATTTCATTTTTTTTTACTGATGTTGATCGAGGAATATTGGTCAGTACACGGGGGATAACTCCCCTCTTCAAAAAAAAAGTGCCATGGGATCTTTTATGTCCATCTGTAGGGACAAACAGGGCTTCAGTTTAACAGCTCATCTCAAAGCTAGTACTCTGGACATTGCAGTACACCATCATCACTGTGCCCGGAGTGTAAGTCTATTTTCTGCATTCAAGTCTCTGGACTGGGACATGAACCCACGACCTCCTGACTTAGTGGTGAGAGTGCTACCCATTGAGCCGGGGTGAAGAGGAAAATGGTGGGGGCAAAGCTCTGAGCTTCAAACTCTGGGCTTGCCTGGAAGTAGTGAATGTTGATAGGTCTCTGGGAGACTGGGGAGAATTGGGGAAAGGACTTTGTCCTGCGAGTTCGCATAGGAACAGGAGTATGAATTATCCACTGTAATTGGACAATCGCAAGGAGCTTCCATTGTGGTGAAATGTGCACACAGGTATAAGGAGGAAATCTCTAGTAAATGAGCTAGAAGAAGGAAGCAGGGAGCACCGGTTGAGGTTAGGATTTCAAACCGAATTTATTAACAGTTTTTCAAAAGACAATAAGAAAGCAGACACAAGGCAACAGTCAAAAGTGTAAATTGTACAAAGATATTCAGCTGCAGAATGCATCAGTCTGAGTACAACATTCAGTACAGACAAAGAGTAAGCTACCACAGGCTCATGACAAAGCAGGCAGAGAGAGGGTTAAGTTGCGTAGCATATTTACAGCTGTACAGCAAGACTCCATTCTACAGCATTTCTACATAACTTTTCACGATTACTTTAGTTAAACTGGAGGTTTGTACCTTCTACGATACCTAACATACACATAAGTAGCTGTTGCGTTTTGCCAGTTTACCTTTTGGCGTTAACGTCCAACTATCCATTTCCCCTGCCCCACCTCCCACCACCCCACACCCCCCTCCCTTCCCATTCCCCGCGGTTTCTCCTCTCCTGAAAGGCACTGACTCTTGGGTGACATGATGTTGGCTGCCTCCCAAGCCCTTCACCCATTGGTCAAGCGGATGCCTGTCAGGCTACTTGTGTTCCCAGCAGGACTTACTGGAGAGTGATCAAGGAGGGAGAACTCTTTCTCCCACCCCACTGCACCCCAACAACTGAGGGTCGATTCTAATACCCACCACAGACCCGGCTGAAAATGAGTGAACTCTGTACATCCGGCCGTGGAAGGCTCCATTCCATGTGGATGGCATGTTACAAATGCAGCCACAAAGCAAGGAAGGGGATCCAGTCTTTAAATCTGATCTTTCATTCTGTTATTTCAGTGCCAGACCCATCTGTCTATTGTCACCTAGATTCAGTATACATAATTTGTGTCTTTCTCCAGTCTTTGGCAGGAAGTAACAGCCTCATTGAGCAGCAGAGCGTCAAAGTAAACGATTTTAGAATAAATCCATTTTCCATTTAAAAATAGCATATTTAAGACTTGTATCAGTTTTTCCCCCCATAATAAGCCCATTTTCAGGGTGTTGTGTAGTGGTTTAACCTGGTGTGGAGGGAAAAGTGACTTAAAATTTTACATTAGGCCTTCTTAACAAAAAAGCTTCCAAATGGCATTCTGATAAAGATTCTGTACAGGTTTGTATGTGTCCCCTACATTCACCCTGATCCTTTCAGGAAGTCTATGGCAGGAGACTGGGTGGTGCAGTGTGTGCAACCAGTGATCCCCCACTTCTAGGGGTCTGGGTTCAGATTCAGTCCAGGCTGTGGAGATGAGAGGGTCTTTCACTGTGCAACCTAATGTGAAATAAATCTGGGCAGCTCCAGAGAGTCTGCCCACACATCATTCATTTACAGACAGCTTGGCCTTATGAGGCTTGGGCAGAGGAGAGAGAGCTTTTGCTGATTCTAATTCTAATATTCCTGAGCATGTTTGATAGAGACCGTTGGATGCCCTAATTGGAAAGTGTTCAATTTCCCCAACTTGATGAGCATAAAATTAAAAAGAGCAAATAAAATGGTTGCAGTGTCACATCTTTCAGATTTGGGCCTTCACACATCTCCACACATGAGCAGAGCTGTACTGAACAACAATTGCTGGTTATAATAGACTAGATCAGAAAGCAGCGTGAGATGGATTTTGTCCAGTGTATAACTTCTGCCTGACTCAAATCTTCTAGTCCCTTTCACCTCAGGTGTCTGTTCTACAAACTTCTGCACAAACAGTTTTACCTCCAGTTTTAGAGAATAACTGTCCCAGTTTCTAAATGATTATTTACAAGTTGAGGTAAAGGGTGGTTGCGTGAGAGTGTTTTAAGTTGATTGTGTTGTGTTTTTGATATTGTGAAAGACAGCAAAAGTTAACAAACTATCCTTGGGGCAGAGGGTTTATGAGGCGGATTCTAATCTCAGGCAACGCACCTCACTTTTCTACTTGTTTAAACAAGCTGGCCAATACCTCTGACCACATCATACATCATTATCTTTGTTCTAAGCCTGTGCCTGATGAATATTAACAATCTGAATGGAGACACGGATCAAATTTAAGCCTCATCAAAACAGATAGTTCTCAAGGCTGGAACAGCAAGTTTGGCTCCTTAGCATTGTGCAGCTGAGTGTAGAGGAGAACTTGCACTCCATCATCCTTCAAATCTACCATCACTGATACTACGTCCAAATTATAGAGACGGCTTAAACAGCAGCAGCTCGGTTTGCCTTCCCCTTAGAATCTGGAGGCACTAATGCCGCCCTCATTTATTACAGTTTGGTGGTTGTCTCTGGTGCCAATACAGAATGTGACTGTCGCAGGTGAAGTGTTTTAAGGGATTTGGCACTGGGCCAATGGTTCCCAGCAGAGAAGAAGAAAACCTGCATGTCGACAGCATTGACTGTCAGCCTGATGAATGAATAGGAACTCCTTAATCTCAGCACAACAGATGCTGTTGGAACTCGTCCTTTGAGCCAGGGACCTGGAGGTCCCTCGCTAAACTGTCAGGAGACCTTGAGGTGACACTATATTGTTACACCTTGAATCTTTCCTTACCAAAGGAAACCATTCAACCAGACTATTAGGTTTTTTTTGGTGCAGTAATTCAGGATAGCTTTGTTTTTGATTTTCAGTCACATATCTAGACGATTACACAATCACTTTGTAATAGGTTATGCCAGTCAGATCCCTAGCATATGTTGTCAACTCAAAAAAAGATTCTTACTTCTTAAGGGTGTAATGTGAAGTGCTATTCTTAGGTAAGATAAATTACAATTCATTGCTAAGATTAAACCTCAACACCTCAAGAAGAAAAGGAAAGATAATATAGTTATCGACTGGTAATGAAACTGCTAACAAAATGTTAAAAGCTTCAATAACACAGGGACTTAAATATGCGTGGAGGCATCTTTAGGTACAGCAACATAGTGGTTATGTTACTGGAGTAGTAATCCAGAGACATGAGTTCAAATCCTACCAATCAATTAAATTAAATTTCAAATAAAAAGCTAATGTCAGGGATGGTGACTATGAACCTACCAGACTGTTGTAAAAACCCAGCCGGTTCATTCATACCCCTTTAGGGTATTACCCAGTATGGGGCTTTATGTGATTCAGCCCTTTGAGCCTGCTCTGCCATTCGATAAAATCATGGCTGATCTGGTTGTAGTCTCAATTCCACTTTCCTGTCTACCCCCACCACCCCAACCGCCCAACAATCCTTGACTCCCTTGTCTACGAAAAAATCTGTCTAACTCTGCCTTGTATAAATTCAATGATCCAGCCTCCACTGCTCTTTGGGGAAGAGAATTCCACAGACTAAAGACCCGCTGAGAGAAAAAAATTCTCATCTCCATCTTAAATAGTAGACCTCTTATTCTTAAGCTGTTGTATCCCCTGGTTCAAAAGGCTCTCCCACAAGTGGAAACATCCTCCCAGTAACTACCCTATCAAATCCCTTCAGGATTCCATATGTTTCAATCAGGTCACCTCTCATGCTTCTAAACTCCAAAGGGCAGAGGCCCAACCTGTTCAATCTTTCTTCATAAGATAAACCCTTCATCCCAGGAATGAGTCGATTGAACTCCAGTCCCATAGCAATGTGGTTGAACCCTAACTGATTTCTGAAATGGCCACGCAGTTGCATCCACCACCACCTTCTCAAGGGCAATGAGGGACGGGCAATAAATTCTGGCCTCACCAGTGACACCCACATCCCGTGAATGAGGGAGGGTTCAGTAAACTTAAATCAATTTAATGAAAAAATGAGGCCTGTACAAGGTGCATCCAGCTTGTAGATGAAGAAGCTTGCAGAGAGAGTAAAAGGACTCCCGCTCTCACTAACAGTCAGTATCACAAAACAAGTCAAGGCAGTCAGAATTCCTGAGGAAGGATCAATGTTCCCGAAAGTGCATTGTTTGAACCCTGAAATGATCTGCTGAATGCTCACTCCTGGTAAATGTGCACCTAAAGAACTCACGTGGATGAATGAATGAAATTATTTTCTGTCATGCTGAATTTTGGAATAGTCGTGCAACTTCTGTATGGAGGGGTCTAACATGTGCAGAATCAACAGCCAACTGCATGAGCGTTATGTGACCATTGAGCTGTTAGACACTAATATTTCATTAAATTTCCTAATCCAACGTATTGTACTGCAGTGTGAAAAGGTGGGAGCATGCAAAAATAATTCTGAACACAGTTCTATCTCCTAAGCAGGAGATTGTTAGCTCAACCTCTGAAAAGCATTTAACTGATTTTCTATCAGTGGAAGGCAATTGAGGGAAGGGGGGAAGTGGGGAAATGGAAGGGTGGGGGTGCAGGGAGGGGAAATAGTGCCAGCTCAATCTCAGCTCTGGGGATTCTCACAGCTCTGGGCATAGAGACCCACGGACACGTAGAGCAGCAGGCCCACTGCACTTCATGGGTGAAGGGAGATGGTTATGCGTATTCATGCTTTATACTGTTGCTTTCTGCCCAAAGACACATTTCACCAGCTTGTAAGGACCTTGCGTTAGACTATGAAACAATGTTATACACAGCGTTTAATTAGAGATGCTGGGAATCACAAATCAGTTTGAAAATATCGCTCCATACACAGAAAAAATTTTAAAATGAAGAAACAATTTTTTTTTTGTTGAAGCTGAACCTGTTGGGACCCCGTCGACCCAGGTTTGGTTGCAAATCAAACAGCTTTCACAAAACGCGGTAAAAGAGACCTACTGAGAACTCGCCGTGTGCTCTAGTGATCTATGCTAAACAAAGCAGTAGAAATCTGCACAGGTGCGTCACACTGAATAAAAGCTCAGAGACATTTTATGCCTGTACTGCGCCAATACAAAACAAAGTGTGTCAATTTAAAAAAATACACTCTATGGTGTTACAAAAAAAACCACAAATCTCCAACAATAAACACAGTTACCTGTATTCATTTTTTTTTCATTGCACTATTCCTCTGGGCAATTCATATAAATAAACATTTAAAACAACACTTTCACTGTTGAGAAAATTCACAAAGTGTAACAGAAAACAATACTGTAGGTAGGAAAAGTGCACAAAGTTGTTTTATACATATAATCTAATTCATATTCTATTTCATTTTAAATAAATTGTCCCAACCAGAACAAAACTCCATTTTAATATTTACAGAACATTTTTCCCCCTTAAAATGTGTGATTTTGTTTCGAGAAACAGAAAGTTGTAACCACCATTATTTTGATATCAAGCAATACGCATCAACACACAACACCTACTGTACAGGCACAAGGGCAGAATCTGTCCTCTACTTGTAACCAAGGTCACCTGATCTGTTTATAATAATTACAACATCAAGGTTAAAAAACAAAGGTCAGTGTTACCATGGAACCCAATCACAGAAAACAATCAGCTTCCTTCCAAACTGCTCAGGTTCTGGTTACTAGATGCAGCATCTCAACAAAGCAATGTTTGATTGGTTAAAAGATCAAAGTAGTTCATATGGCTCAACACTTCCCTATCCATTGCATTTCTAGGAATATTTTTCACCGTAGAAAAGTTGAATATAGTATAAAGGAATATTTAGTTGCCACTTCAAGTTATTTAATAGTAATTCACTGGCAAGCTAACCCTGGCTGCTTAAAAACTGATGTTAAAAAAGGGAGTCCCGTGGGACCACAGCTTGCTTGGCAGGCATTTGCTGATAAATCTTCCCAATGTGCCTGAGTGGATTTTTTTCTCTGTAACCAAGGCAATGAGTTTTGCAGCACCAATGCAAAAACCAAATCAGGGCACACGACTCACAGGTTTCTCATCTCAACCTAACAGACAGCCTCGGACGTAATTAGCCCCTGTGCAGTGCTGGTGAAAGCAGAGAAGGTTTTGCCCAAAGTTTAATTGTTTTATTTGGTGATTTATGTAAAGTTTCCACTAGAAACAAAGGATTCAGAACATGTCTTTTGACTCAATTTTTAAAAATTATAGCCTTGTTTGCTAAATGCCAATTGTATTGGTTAACCTCCTCCCCTCAACCCATGCTTGTTTAAATATTCTTCATTTCTTTGTAACGTACACCCATACAATCTCCTTTGTAGCTTCTTGGACCTTCTTCTTGGTACTCAGAGAACTATCTGTAAGGGTGGATGTGTCCATGGCAACTACCAATGTGCACCTCCAGCTAGCAGAGGGTGTTGAAGAAAACCCACAGCCCAACACTTCATTATCTCTTAGCACTAATATTTCCAAAACTCACAACCTTGACTCCTTAGGTGTTATCATGAGATTCCCACTTGGGACACTGTGCCGGACTCCCCATTGAGAATCATGAATACTGACAGCACTGCTTACCTGCCAATGAAAAGTGACTGACCTGGGCAGGATTTGGTAATGTAACATGTCAAGTCAGGGTGTGAACGTTAGCCAGGGCTGATATTCACAACCGGTTTGCCCTTGCAGGCTATCAACAGAATAGAGCCAAGAAGAATTACATTAAAAGTGGGTATCTTTTAAAAATCAAACCCAACTATAGGGAAATGATCAATTCTTAATCACAGGCAATAATTTAAAGAATGTTTAGGGTTTTATAGGAAAACGTTCAGATCCTATAGGGTGCTGATTTGAAATCAGAAGTTTACAGCACTCAAACTTAACTGAGCATCTCTGCTTTTAATTGGAGAGGAGGACACTGACTTCTTATTTGAAGACTGGTTTATAACCTCTCAACTCCAGCTTCTGTTTTCTTCCCCTTTCTCCCCTGCTCTCCTGAAGTCACTGACTCGCAACGTACAATTTCACAGCTGCCAGCAACTTCCTGTACGTCAGGTACTAGAGTGGGTGTTGGAAAACTCTTTGACTGGGAGTGGGCATCAATGCCAAACCCAATCCTGTGCTCGACCTAATGTCTACAACACATCCTAGCAGGGATCACTCACTATTGTCAGGAATGGGAAGCCCTGGTCGGATTTGCCCTCCCTCACCCAGAGGTATTGAGGTCAATTGGAACACCTAGTGAGAGCAGCCAGTTCAGTAAAGACCTGCTGGTCTGTACCGATCTGTACCAGGCCAGGGAGTGTATTCACCCACTGAACCACCAAGGACACTAACCCTTAAGAGTGTGGAATGTTTGTGAATTACAACTTAGTCCCATGCTTTACAGTGATTACATTAAGACTGAAAAATGTGAAGAAAGGATCTGTTCACACAACACAAAATAAACTTTAAGCACTGTCCTTTTCCTCTTTCACCATCAATGCCAGTTGTACACACGCAGTCATAAAGAAAATAGCTCATCACCCCACCAATGTATAGTCAAAAGAGGCCCAGTTATCATCACTACATCACCCAGCCAGGCTAGTTAGTGCTGTTTCCCTAGCATTCATCTATCTTAAGGCTGATAAACTCCTGTATGCACTTCCTGTACTGAAGCTCAGTGGGACTGCTGCTAGGATATTGACCTGGCTGGCCAAACGGGCCTTCAGTCTCCCGCATCTCTTCATTCATTCTTGCCAGCCGCAATCTATGGGCAAAGAGAGATAGCAAATTAACATTTCTCAGGCAACAAGGGGTGATTGTTCTTCAGCATGGAAAAATGTCAAATCGCCTCAACATGAACTTTGGAGGTTAACATCTTAATCTGGGGACCTGGGCAGAGGTAATGTGGCTTCACCAATCACCTTATGCCTATGGAACCTGGGCTAAATTATGGCTCAGATTTACTGAATGAATCTCGCCTCTTTCTCTCCAGATAATTAACCATTATGAAACTTGTCAGTATCTCAAATGGGTTTCCTACTGGGGTCAAAACTGTCTAGTTGGCTCTCTCATTTAATGGACCGTTTATGCACAGTCTGATGAAGGGCTAATTTTAACCTTCAACAGTGGCAGGAAACAGGCAGCTAGCCAGTTATTATACACCGCAGCCATTCTCTTTTCTATTGAAGTCAATAGGAAGGGAAATAGATGAGGTATAAACCTGCTAAGCTACCCCACCATTTTCTGCCACTGCTTAAAGTTATCAACCCTCAAGTGTCAGTAGCCACTTCACTGTGGAGAGCATCTGAACCAAGCTGATCCTGTCCTTATGCACCACTCCCAATCATCTTAAACAAACCTGGATTACAGAATTGAAGCTGAGTTCAGCAGCGGCCAGATCAGGAAGGCCTCTGACCTGCTTGCCCTGGAAGCGAAGGGCCCAAAGTTTCTCCCTATCAGGCCCTTGGTGCATCTCCACGGCAACTGCTAGAAGGGGCCGCAGCAAGGAAATGGGGCAGAAGCTGGGTCAGGTAAGAAAAGATGCACCCCCTCTCCACTCCTCCCCAGGGAAATGTTGGTAGGGAGGCAGGGGGCAGATCTGCTGCCTGACACTTTCCAGGAGGTTTGTGTCTGGGAGAGTTTCTGGAAAAGTTTTGCTCAGCATGACACCTGATGGATTCAAGGGAACCATGCCAAGAGGTAATTATAGATAACCTCACAACAGCGCCCAATCTGGGTGCATTATGAGATAATACACAGAATCAGAGGTCACCAGCAGAACAATGGGAAATGTGGAAGCTGGAAAATGTGGCCCAATTCATCATCTTTCACTTGGCCATTGGTTTTTAAATTTGATAATAATAACCATTTTCACTGAATCAAGTGAAATTAGGAACCAGGATTTTCAAACAATGGCTCTTAAACAATATAAACGAATGCAGGTTTGATAACAATAGCAGGACTGAGGACAGGAGAAAGAGGCTTACAGCGTCACTATGTCCGCATTGGCTGCTTGAACAGCAATGCTGAGTGGATCCTGCCCATCATCATCCACTGCGTTCTGACTGGCTCCTCGTTTGAGAAAGAGACAAACCTGGCTGTAAAGAGAGTTATACAAAGTTAGAAAATGTGGGCTCCATACTAACTTTCAAAAGTTTACATTTTGATAGCGCCTGTAATGTAGTAAATCTTCCCAAGGTGCCTGGCACACTATGAATCAGTTTACTGTCCCAAGTCAGGGACTAGGGGTGGGAGGAAACATCAGCTTAGTCAGAGCTAGGCAGCTAAGGGGTGAAGTCAGGAAGCACTTCTTCACACAAAGAGTAGCGGAAATCTGAAACTCTCTTTCCAAAAAGTTATTGAGGTTGGGCGGGCGGGGGGATGGGGCAGGGGAGCCAAAATTTAAAAACACAGATTGATAGATTTTTGTTAGGCAAGGGTATTAAATGAAATAGAATTCAGGCAGGTAAATAGAGTTAAGGTGTAGGACAGCCAAGATTTTATTTAACTGAATCGCTGAACAGGATCAGGGGTTGAATGACCTCCCCCTGTTCCTACTTGAGTGCATTTATTTATAGACTGCAGTCCCTTTCTGACTGACACAGAGAAGCCTGTCAATGATTGAGAATGTCAGACTTCAAAAGAACGGCCACAGACTCGATAGGTCGAATGGCCTCCTTATGTGCTGTAACATTCCATGATCTTATGAATCCATGATTCTTGGGCTGAATGAAAAGGGTCTTTGGAATCCAAATTGCAATTTTTTCTGAAGTTGCTCTCAACTCCAAAGCTGAAGGCTGGAACAGGGAATCTCGAGCAGGTGGTTACATGAAAAAGGTTTAGACTTGGAAAAAGTAAGAAATAAAAACAGAATAGAGAGCGAGCAGAGGAGAGAATAGGAGGTGTTAAAGGACAACAGCGCAAACATAATGAAAACATACATTTCATTGTAAACTGTATCTAGATGCTTAATATTACAGTGGTGTTTGTGCAGTTCTGTCACAGCACAAATGCTGAAATCTGAAAGATCTGGTTGGCCAGGATTTTCTGTGCCTGCTGGTGTCGGGCGTGTTTGGTGGCGTGAGCAGGAAGGCCAAAAGTTGGTTTCACAATGTCGTGAGACCATTTTGCAATTGTCCGCTCGGCCTGTCGAAGGCAGGCCTTGTTCCTTGCCATCGGACGTCGGGAACCTCATTGTAATACATCAGCATATCATTATAAGGCCAGCCCGCTGGACTCATGCCCTCACCGCTGGATCATCCGCCCACATCGGGTTTCACAACAGCACATAAGCAATGTGCACCTGGAGGGCTGCACTTCGCTCGGGACTTCGAGGTTTATTTGCCTGCCTTGCTTCTGTCAGCACTTGCAGTCATCAGCGCCAGGCTTCACAGACAGCACCACATCATTTTTAAGGGAGCTCATGGGCAGATCTCTACCTACCAGACCAGCCGTATGTGGGTGGCTTTTCAACTGCTGCAGGGCAAGGTCTTGCTTGCCGAAGGGGGAGAAGTGGTCTCAGGCAAGAGAAGAGGCTGCAGGACGAGGGCTGTACTGGGGAAGAAGGGTATCCTGTGGTGTGTTGGGGGGGGGCACATGTTGATCTGTGCAAGTGGCCTCAAGGTGGTGAGGGATGAGGAGGCAGCCCCCAGATGGATATGTGAGGGTATGTGTGTGAGAATGGTGGTGATGTCCCTTGAGCTGGCAGTGAGTGAGATGCCAATGAATGTGCGATGGATTTGAATGTGTGAGTTTAGAGTGATGAGATGGGTACTATACCCTGGTTGCACAGATGAGATCGTTCATCCTCTATCAGCATTGGACGGCCAACCTCTTCTGTGCAGCATCGGCACTGATCACCATGCCATCGCCTACCAAGGCAGAGTGGTAATGTTGCTGCTCCTCCTGCTGCCAGAGTTGGGGGTAGAGGGAATCACTGTGGCCTCTACGGCATCCAAAAGGCGCTCGAGGGCTGCAGTCTTCTTGCCTTTCAGGACCATGTCTTCTTTGCTGCAGCCCTGGGCTGGAAGCACTGAGCAGAGCTGTACTTTAGATATGGTGCCTGGTGTGATGAAGTGGTGAGGTGACAACGTGGAAGGTGAATCAGAGCCCACCGCCATCGAAAGGGCATGTGGCCCGGAATCATAATTAATGCAGTGGGTTTGGGATGATACGGTGTGAAAAGCCCCCATTCCGGCTGGCAGGAAAAACGTTTTTCCCACCCACTACCGCACATAGTACAAACCTGGGACGATTCTGCCCACTAAGTCAAAGAAAGAGACATTAGAAGGGGTGATCAAAAAATGTGGTAAAGCCTGTGGGTTTGAAGGCAGAATGCAAGGTAGTGAGGGGAGCAAATTCCACTGAGTGGGAGCCAAGCACCTGAAAGCTCAACAGCCAGTGAAAGGGAGAGAGGATACTCAGAGCCAGAAACAAAGGAATGGGGAGGGGGCTAGAGGAGGTTACAGTGATAGGGAGGGGCAAGGCCATGGATGGAATTCATTAAATGTGAGACACCGACGCACCAGGAGACAGTGCAGATCAGTGAGGAAAGGGGCAATAAACGGGTAGAACTCGGTGCAGGGTAGGATTCAGGCAGCCAAGTTTTCAATAAGCTGAAGTTTGTGGAGGATGGAGGATGGGAGACAGGTCAGGACAGGAAGTAATGGATTGTGGAGATGAGAAAGGCCTGTGTGAGGTTTCTGTGGTAGATGGACTGAGTTAGGACGGCCTTTGTGAGGGAAAGGATTGGGCGTAAGAAGGTTTTTGGGTCGAACTGGATGCTGAGGTTGTGAACAGTTTAATTCAGCATGAAGCAGTGGTGAGGGAGAGGGATGGAACCATTGGTAAGCGCCTAGCATTTGTGGCTTCAGTCTTTCCTTGTTTAGTTGAAGGAAATTATGGCTCATCCAGGACTGAATGTCAGACGAACATTCGCACAACACAGAAGTGGTGGAGAGACTGATAAAGGTTAAGGGTTAAAAATATCTTCAAAAGGATTTCAATTATTCTCTAAACGCTAACCAGCCTTTGTGGGTTTAGCACATGCTCCTTACCCAGTATGTCCCAGATAGGTGGCATGGTGGATCGGACCACGGCCCCGAATGTCTTTTTGATTTACATCGGCCCCATTTTGAAGTAGAAATTCGCAAGCAACAAGTGAACCCTGTTGAAGGCAAACAAGGTGGGAAAATTATGTCTGATTAAGGATTGCCAATCCAAGACCAAGAAAGATAATCTAACGAGAGTGCCTAACTAGTACAGTCTGAATGCAATGCTCAAAACTTCCCTGTCTATCTCCCCTCCTGAATGCTAATGTACGATTTTACAGGCACCTTCACCATTCATCGACTGCACCTTCCAAACCCACGACCTTTATCGCCTAGAAGGACAAGGGCAGCAGATGCATGGGAACCCCACCACCTGCAACTTCCTCTCCAAGTCACACACTATCCAGACTTGGAAATATATTAAAGTTCCTCCGCTGTCGCTGGATCAAAATCCTGCCTCTTTAACAGCACTGTGGGTGTACCTACACCACATGGACTGCATCAGTTCAAAAAGCCAGCTCCTCACAACCTTCTCAAGGGCAATTAGGGATGGGCAATAAATTCTGGCCTTGCCAGTGATGCCCATATCCCAAGAATGAATAATAATTTTAAAAAATCTTCCTGCACTTAATCCAGCCCACTGTTCCTCATCTGTAACCCAGGGCGAAGCTAGCTGAAGGGTTATCTCACCTTCAGTGATTCTCAACTGAGACCAATCCTATCCCTGTCTGTTATCCACAGTTTAGTGACACATACATCAGCACTCTAACATCACCCGTCATCAGTACTGTAACATGACACCTCTTAAAATCGCTTTCCTTTTAACCTCCATTATCCTGTTCCCAAGCCAAAATGATCTTGAACCCTCACATAATAATCCCTTGAAACACATGAAGGTAAAGTGCTGAAACCCACCCCAATGACCGCTTGGATTAATGGAGTTTTATTTTCATCCTCATCATTGACCCAATTGACATCAGCACCATGGGCCAAGGCCTCAGCCATGACTGCCAGATTGCGGGCGTGTGCTGCCTTGTAGACAAGGATCCCTGGGTGCAGCTCTCGGAGATCCTCGGAGTCGGAAGCTTCGGGCTCAATCTCCGCCTCCCCACTTGACTCCTCCGAAACTTCGCTCACTGTGAGTAGTAAAATGAAAGTCAGCCATTATTCAGTCAGCTCGGCCGCTTTCTTAATCCACTGATTAGATAGCACACAATTAGGAGGGCGCAGTATAACATTAATCTGAGGTGGATGTTCAGTACAGCTGTGTGCAGAATGACTTCAGCTTTATCATCGATAATACAACCCAGAGATACAGGGCTGGGCCAGATTCTAGACGTGCGAGTGTTGCAATCTGCTATAATTTCCCAAGCTTGTGATATCAGAAACCCAAGTCCTCGCTGCCCAAAGACTTCCAGCCATTTCAGTGAATAGTTAGAAAACGGTAAATAGTTCAGGCCAGAATCTCCAGCCTGTGCTGCTGGCTAGGAGCGTGAAGTTGAACATTACTCCAGATTTTGTACTGCTGGCTGACAGAGTGTGTAAATTCAGCACAACTCATTTATATAATAAAAAATATCATTCCAAAAAAAAAAGTAACAATTCTTTTTCAAAATTATAAGGCGTGTGTTCTCCTCTCTGGAAGGTGTTGTTGGCTGTTACCCCATAGGCACTGGCAACTCTCCTGTACACTTGTCCTGCTAGCCAGTTTTCTTTAATGAGTATTGACAGGCTATTTGGCCTTGGGATACATCACAATCTAGCTTTATCCTGTACAGTCCATCAAAGTACACTTTCCAGCAGGAGTCACTGGACTGTGATCAGGAATGTGGACCAAACCTGACTGTAAGAGATCATACTTTAATTCTTAAAAGCTACTTCGAGAGCCAAAATCATGAGAAAGATGGCACGCTACATATATTTCTGGAAGGGGATGTATCTTGTTGAGATACTTTATTCCATCAAAAGCTCAGAAAATTACACTGATCCTCAGCAGTGTTTCTGAGCCAAGATCCCCGCCAGAAAGAAATCCAGGAACAGGACTAACCTTCTTCTGTGACACTGTCCACCACCGTGCCGAAGACCAGGATATCGGTGCTGCCATCGGTGCTGCCGCCCAGGCCACTGTCACTGCTTAAACCTGCAGGGCCAGCAGACAGAGAACAAGAGGAAGTTCAGTACCTTTACACTGGCGAGGTATGTCGAGAAGACAAGTGTTATAGTGTTCACAGGGAAACCACAATACTGGAGCACAAGCATTAAAATTGCAGCCTGCACCTTGTATTCAGTCACTGCTGTGTACCTGGCCAGTACTCTGTATGTGGTCAGCACTGTGTACATGATTCATGAGAATATACTTACTACGAGGCCCAGCGGTTGTGTCAAAGTAGGAAAACAGCGAGTCGAGTTCATCGGGACAAAACAGGGAGTCTCTTCGAAATTTCCTCTCCAGCGCCGCTGCTGTGTTTTGCCATGACCAACACAAGAAAAGCCGTGATAGTCAAACAGAGATACAGAGGGAGGGACAAAGATAATGCTACAACCCACTTTTATTTCCACTCCAATTATCTCCGGTGCTTTCCCAAAGGGGACGGACTCACATTGGGCACAGCTCCTTCAATAATTCACACATGGTCAATCTTCAAATCTTTCATGGGATGTGGGCCTCACTGGCAAAGCCAGCATTTGTTGCCAATCCCTAATTGTCCCTGAACTGAGTAGCTTGTTAGGCCATTTCAGGGGGCAGTTTTAGAGTCAACCACATTGCTGTGAATCTGGAGTCACAAGTAGGTCAGACCAGATAAGGAAAGGACATTAGTTTATATCATTCGTCATGGTCACCATTACTGAGACTAGTTTTATATTCTAGATTTATTAATTGAATTTAAATTCCATGAGCTGCCATGGTGGGATTTGAACCCATGTCCCCAGAGCATTAGCCCGGGGCTCTGGATCACCAGTTTAGTGACATTATCACTACCCCATGGTCAGTCATCATGTTCACCTCTAGGTAGTGAGCGTTTGTTCATGTGTCCCGATGTGGTCCACATACCTGTTTTCATCCTTAATGGACACTAAATAACAATTAAGGGTCGGAAGCCTGCTCGATTATTTTTTCTTTTCCTGGTTCCACAGTTGCCATCCCAGCTGGCGTTAGTCAGCTCAGCACAGGGATGATACATGGTCTCTGGGACTGAGTTTTACACTGGACAATGCACTCAATTAAACTTTTGAGTCTACTATCAATTTGAACAATCCATTTTACGGTAAGATTTTTGGAGTATTATGTGATTTGTATTAGAGGTACGATCTTGTTCCTCAGACTAGAATTCTTCAAAACTATTGTAATTATCAATGCTTAGGAAGGAGTGGATAAAAGAAATGAGAGTGATGGGAAAGTCATCCAGAGGACAGTTAAAAAAGCCACAGGGGCAACCACCCAGTGGTTTGGTCGTTAAGTGCACGCTCTGGTGTGGTCCTGTGCCACAGAGGAAGATTCCAGGCTGGCTGTCTGTGCCGGATTAATAGTTAACCACCAGAGTGAATAGGGACACAATTTGCCTCAGTACCCAGGGGTAGGGGAGGGAAAAGGCAGACAGAGTTCCTGCTCCTATTGTAAACTAGAGACTTGTTCTAGATGCTGATAGGGTCCAATGAAGAGGAGTGGGAGGAGGTTTGGGTGGAGTATCAGATAAGTTGGACTGAATGGCCTGTTTCTATGCTATAGACTCGTTGAGTTGCACCTGGAGTTGAATATCAACTTGGCTATAATACACCAACAGCTTGGACTAACTACACATGAAGAATAGCCACTTGAACGTTGAATGGTGGCCTGTCCATTCCTGTGTAGCCCAAGTTGCATCTTCAGGTGAGGAGGGAAGAAAATTTAATTAAAGAAAACACAGAATGGAGCCAAAAGGAAGAAAGTGACTTGGATAATTCGGCTTTTACCTGCTGCAAACGTTGCTGGTGACACATTGCCAGTGTCCTGCCGATACCTCCTCCGAGCTGTCGGAGCTTTGGTGGAACTGTTGTGCCGTCGGCATTTCTTGACACTCCATCGCCGTGGTTTCCGTTCGGCGTCCGTAAGTGCATCGGCGTTTGGCAGCTTCTTAAGGAACTTCTTTTCTACATATTTGGCTTTTATCCAGGCTTCTTTCTGCTGCCTAAAGCATTTTGTAAATTCAAAAATATGTTAGAAACAAGCTAAGCACCAGCCCCCACCCCCAAACACTAACCATCCACATGTGGAGGGTATGAACACGAGATGTCAGAGAGCTGGGAATATTAAACATTTCTCAAAGGGTTTCCTTTAGCTCCTGCAACACAGTTGTTACACATACTCTCTGCTGTGTTATTGTGTGAGCTGGAGGGTCTCAGGTTCAACTCACATTATGCGTTAAATTAGCTAATCACAGCCAGGGAGCACAGCTCTTCTCTTCAGTGCCCCTGGACTATGGGCAAGAAAAATCAGCCCATGTTCCTTTAATAAAATGCAGGCATTGAGTAGCGACAACATGTGATGCCTTTCACTCAGCGGCAAATATTCATTGCCCAGGTTTAGACATGATTGGCCACTTGGCTAAGGTATTAGACAAAGTCGAGTAGCGGAGGCAGATTCATTTGTGGCTTTCAAAAGGGAAATAAATAATTACCTGAACAGAAAAAATTGCAGGTCTATGGGGAAAAGGCAGGGGAGTGGGACTAGCTGAGATGCTGTTGCAGAGAATAAGCACGGACTCAACGGGCCGAATGGCCTCCTCCTTCAGTGCTGTAACCATTCTCTGATTCCATAGAACCTGAGTCCAGCAAGAGGCAGTGCCTTCAGGAGCAAGTGGACAATATTTCAAAACAAACATTGTTTAAAAAAGGTCCCTTGTCAAAGAATGCTTCTGTTCATTGTGGGCCACTGGATTCTCCACAGCTACTGCCAAACATTGCTTTGTGACAGAAAGATAGCCTGCAGAATGATGGATAATGCCACATTTAGCTCCTTTCCCAGAGTCTGAGGTGAGTCACTGCTTTTCTGGAAGGACATGAAAGCTGAAAACATGGCCAGTAGATCCCCAGGGTGGTAGATAGATTCAAATCAGACAACCCACCACCATCTGGCAGGGAAGGCAGCACTACAATCACCAGTCCACTGGGAGCAAGACTACAATTCTTAATGAGGTATGGTACGCTGTTTGGCTTGGAGAATTATCTCAAATCTGACCTTGTGCTTGCCGGCTGTGGTTTCTTCAGTCCATGTTCCCCACATCTTCCTTCGTAAATATGATTAATAGTGTTGTTTCCAAGCTCACACATCAACTGAAAGTGAAAATTTTAATTTTAAGCTGCAGAAAATCATTCAAAAAAATGTTGAATAAAATGTGAGTTGTATCAAGTGCCAAGATTCAAGTTACCTTAAGTAATTCTGGCTCCCAGGAATCCAATGTGAGAGAACGAACCTTGGAACACTGGACACCAAGGCTCCTTTTTTAAAATAGAAAAAAAAAGGAACAACATAATAATCAAAGACATCTCAATTATTGATACTTGCAAAGGCAAAATGAAGCACTATATTACAAGGTCGTACTTCCGCACAGAATGTGCGGCGGAAAAGCAAGTGGGTGGGTCAGAGGTTTCTGTGTTTTCTTGTCCATAATGAAAGAAAATTCATGTGGGCCCACTGACCTGTTGGTTGAATTCCTTCTCTATGTTACCAGTGCACATAAACTCTGCACTGGGACCCTGAAGTAATAAAATCTATAACAGGCTCTTTATATTCCAAGATTGTAAAGCTAAAACTACGCACAGACCAAAGGGCCGAAAAATGCAACTCCCACAATTAGATGGTCACCTATGGAAATGAACCAAATTTGTAAACTGGGAGGAAGCGGTTTTGAATCTAACTTTTTTCCCTCATACTCAATTAATCACAATCAAAGGATCATGCAGCACAGAAGACTATTTAGCCCATCATGTCTGTTCTGGTTCTTTGGTCTAGCTATCCCATTAGTCCCACTCCCTCGTAATTTCCTCATAGCCCCACAAAAATCCCAAGGTTAGTTCTTTATTTCTTTTTCTAAGTTTTGTGCTCAACATGATGTGGAATGTTAGCGCTGAGAAATGAAATATTTTCCCATTTCTTGGAATCCAATCATAGCATCTATCATCCCTCTTCCCAATCAGGTTAGCGGTAACTCTACTGATTCCAGCCTCTATCATTTTTCCACTTCCCTCCCCAGCCATCCTGTGGTTCCCTCCTAAGTGAAGCTGCCAGTTTAATACTGATGGAGGTCATTTTAATTGGTGTCGGGGGCAAAAAAAAAGGTGATTGCAAATGAGCAGTCTAAAACAAAAAAAAAAATTGGATGAGGTATAGAATGAATTCATTTTCACCCAAATTTTGATCTCCTTCTAATCTGAATTAGAAAATGTTTCTGCATCAATAAGAAATAGACAGTGAGAACTCCAAAACTCACTGCCCCACAACAGTCAGTTTTAATCAGCCACTACACCGAGTCTGGTGAAGATGCAATCAGTTTACTAATAATGTTGGAATATTGCTGCCATGGTAGCTTGAGGGGAGCAGCTGGCTACTTAATCAAGATTAATATTAAAACCATAAGTAAGTGAAAAATTTATGGATTCCAAAAAAAAGATTACTTTTTGCTTGAGACTGTTTAATCAAAGTGACCAAGAGGTCGTGTATTATTTGTTTGATCTTTTCACTGCTTCCAATGTGATCAGTCACTCTGGGGAAATTAAAACAGCGATTTACTTCAGTGCATTATCACCAGCTGGAGCCAAGTATACAGTCTGGAGCATTCATGAAACTCAGCACCAGTATCAGTGCCTCAGATTGTCGGCAGGTCCAAAGAAACCCTGGGCCTCCCCGACTGTACTTAAGTGTAAGGCTCATGAACTGTTGCACTGAAAGTGCAGCTACAGATACCCAAACCTCAACAACTTATTCGAATTAAAAAAGTCAGCATCTAAACTACAATTATATTTTATAAATTTAAAATGTGAACATGTCCCTTTATCCCTGCCTCTTTTCCATTGTGTCTCTAATTTTCCACACACAATCAAATTCATTTTCCCACTCTTTTTCTGTTAAGAAAATGCATTTAAAACTCTCATTTACCTGCTTTCTACTGCCTTCCATCCTCTACAGGTTCAATATTTTAAAAAAGGTTTCTCATGGTTTTGTAAAGCAATTTCAAGGGTGTCTCTTCCAGCCAATTGAAAGCCCAAATGTGAGAAAGGTTAATCCCTGTTCATATCTGAGAATTAGAAATCTGGGAATTTACCTGTGAATTCCAGAGCACTCGATGCACAGCGTTATACCAAGGTTGATGCTGGCCCATCGAGGGTCAGCTTGCCCGCAGTCGCAGCACTGGTCATTCCCGGCGATGCCCTGCACCCGCTGCAGGATGCTTTCGCCCTTCACACTGCGATCCCGGGAGTCACTGGCAGAGTCGATGCTGCTTGTGGATGGAGATGCAGTTCTGTCCAGCCTCTGCCGGGGAGATACAGGAGCAGATTTAAAGTGGGGGCAGGTCTGCTGCACTCTCACGGGGAGCTCCACTGGCAGCTCACTCTCGTCATGTCGATAAACTTACAAACAACAGTCACTACTCTTAAAACCAACTGCTTGGCATGAAACTCTTTGAGCTATTACAGCATGATAATACATTATATACTTGCAGTGTATTAGTAAAAGAATGTGTGTGTGAAAATTAACAGTCAACATTGACAAGTAATGCCATGACTCCAGAGAGCAGCACATAATCTAGACTGACATTTCAGTGCAATACCCTGCTGCACTGTTGTAGGTGAAGTCTCTTTGATGAGGCATTGAACTGAGGCCCAGTTTGCCCTGTTGGGTGAATGTAAAAAGATCCCAATGACACTATCCAATTCCAGTTCTCTTACAGTTCATTTTCTGGCCACAGGATTTTCCCTAGTCCGTTCAGAGCAGTAAATATGACCACAGCTGACACTCCATGTTGGAGCTCTGACCAGTGAGATACAGATTCACAATTAGCAGTGTTAGGTGTGTTGTGGTGGAGTATGTGTTAGGCCACAGAACCTGAGGTACTTGCAGTGAGGTGAAGAGTAGCATCAGGATATTTAAGTAAATTATAAGCACTGCTGACAGCCAGTCAGAGATTATGCTGTTTTATAGTAACAGGCAATGTAACACACAATGTAACATTATTTAATAACACGGTGTTTATCTTGCTAGCCATTGCTTAATGGATGTAAAGCCTTGAGGAAAACTGTCTGATGCTGAGGCTGTCTTTAATCTGTCCTGTCACAAATGTTCTACCTGCTCAACTATTCTCTGTGGAATAAGCACTCTTGGCACATCTTGAGGTCAAACTGAGGCTAATTGCTATTACGCTGAAAAACCTGTCTCTAGATTAGTAGCTGTTTTGAACCTCTGACACCTCTCATGGGTATTGGGGGTGTGCTGGTGTTATCAAAGGCAACAGGAAAATCCTGTTCCCACACTCAGATTTCAGATTAATCAGCTGTGATTTTTTTGTTACTTTACCAACATGTAATTTGAAATGTTCAGGTGCAAATATAATACATATACAGTTTGCACATGAGTGTATCATGTGTATTGATACAATAAGTGTCAGATATGACTGAAGTGTAAACAGCTACCTGACGGGATAGACCGGGCCTCAGATTAACATCTCTTTCGAAAAAGGCAGTGCAGCACTCCTTCAGTACTGCAGTGAATATTAGTCCAGATTTTGTGCTCAGGTCTCGGGAGTGGGACTTGAACCTACAGCCCAGAGATGTGAGTGATACCAATGGAGCCACAGCTGAGGCCAGGCCGGTTTGTAATGCTCTGAAGATGTAAACAGGAATTGGAGGTCAAATAAAAAGGCCAAAGTTTCCGTTTGTGCTGAAATGACCCTCAGGGTGGGAGAAATTGTTGGAAAGGTTGTGTGGGACTTACGTTGATGTAGTTGTTATCCGGGCTTTCTCTATATGCAGTGGCAATGCTGGCTTGCACTGCCTGAATCCAGGCTAGGCGCAATTTTTCAGAGTCTGCCTGCAGCATACAGCTCCTGTTGAAATCAAAGTGCGTGGTCAGGTAAAAATCTTAAAGACTGGATGATATTTATTCTCTATAAGAAGCCATATCATATTTTACGTTCCTTTAGTGTCTTAAATGGAAGATTTAAAATGATTCCCACACACATCAGAACATGGTGACTGCTGGTTTTTGCTGAAAGTGATAGGAGCAAGCCTACCAAATTTCTTAGCTTGATTGGAGAAAGTAAAATCCATGAGCTTAAAATGGCTTTAAGACTGCGCCCCCCCCTTCCCAAGGTCAAGTCTGATCGCAAATCTAATCTTTGTCTTAAAACGACAATCAGATTCACTTTGATTGGGACACAAGATAAAGGGGATGGGTCTGCCCAACTCATACAAGGGTTGGAAGCTGAAACTCTCGACTCCTATTTCCTGGCTCCAGACCTTCCCGAAGTTTGGGGAAAAGTCTGCACAAGCCAGGAAGCGGAAAACAAGGAACCGGCCTGTATCAGCAGGCCTCAGTCAACATAAATGGCGCACACTGTTACTGCCGGCAATATATTGGTACCCAGGCTCTGGGGGCAGGGTTTCGATAGACATTAATGACCTAAACTTGGCTATACAGGGTACAATTTCATAGCGTTCTGATGATGCAAAGCTCAAACATGTTGTCAACAGTGAGGAGGATAGTAACAGAATTCAGGACTGTTTGTGAAATGGGCAGATGTGTGGCAGATGAATTTAATGCAGAGAAGTGTGAAGTGATACATGTTGTAAGGAAGAATGAGGAGAGACAATATAAGCTAAATGATACAATTTTAAAGTGGATCCAGAAACAGAGAGACCTCAAGTGTACGGACACAAATCTCTGAATCATGTAAGAAAAATAAACCCAGGATTTTGAGCATCTCCCTGTTAGAGATGTTTTTATCTGACCCTCACTATTTAAATTCACAGGTGGAAAAATAGCGACTGGGCAAGATTCTGCATAGCAGTCGCTATTTCCTGCTCTTCACTCACTTGTTTGGAGAGACAACCTCAAAACAAAAGCGTCTCTCGATGTCCTCACAGGGTTTGACGGAACAAAGTCGCAAATCGTCGACCACCACTGTTAGTGCATCCTGAAAGTTAAAACAGAAACAGACATCAAAAATGGCTTATGGATCATGGGTTGCAGAGAAAGAATGTAATTTCATTCAATTGCTCATTAAATTCAGATCAATAATGGTCCCCCACTGATAATGTTAGTAAAGAGCTGCCCAGTGAGAGATTATGGTTGAGAAGGTTCCTTGATTCAATCCCCAATATTTGCTAGTAGTTTATCTCAGGTTAGGGAACAGCAAGAGTATGTAATCTGTGGTGGGGGGGAGGAGGGTGGGACAAATTTGAGTGGGATTATTGCTCCTAATCACCATCTGTTGACTTTTGCTGACACGTGTATGTGTGTGGATTTTGGATGAGGTCAGAATTGTGATATTCTGATATTGGTGCATTTTTTGCTAATCAGGTAGTTGTTGAGTTTTGAAACCCATTGGACAACCACCTGTGCGTGTATATAATGCCGATATAGAGTGGTACATCTGAAGCTGCTTCACACCCCAATTTAACAAGGTCAGCTGATTAGCAAGGTTGCAGATTAATATTACACTGTCCTTCCCAGGATGTCTACTAGTAATCACTGCTGCCTAGCAACCTCAGACTTCTAAGAAGAGCGATCAGCACAGCTGGAAATGGTATGCAGGATGGGCAGACTTCAGTTAGTGGCTCATCTGCCTTGTCAAATGCTGTTAAGGGACTGAGATGCCCCCTGGGGTGGGTGCTGCATGAGATGGATGCAAGGAGGGTGGCCCTCTGAGCCATTGCCCACATCACAGAAAGCCTGTGAAGAGTTTGAGGCAAATGGGCACCAATGGATTGTTACTTCCAGCAGGATGCCAGTTCTGTTCTGCTGGGTGAAACACTTCCTCTGGTCCCAACCTTCAACATGCAAAGTGGATGCTGGCAGGATTTTAATTACTGTCCATCTTCCACTGCTACTCACCTGCTTTACAACATCACTGAAACAATTTACACACGTAAGCCCCTTTAATGTAATAAAATGGCCCAAGGCACTTCAGGAGGGTTATCAAACAAAAATTGACCCTGAGCCAAAGAAGCACTTTCAATGGTATTACCATCGCTGAGTCCGCCACCATCAACACCCTGGGGGGTTACCATTGACCAGAAACTAAACTGGGCCAGCCATATAAATACTGTGGCAGCAAGACCAAGTCAGAGACTGGGAATTTTGCGATGAGTAATTCACCTCCTGACTCCTCACTGTCCACTGTACAAGGCACAAGTCAGGAGTGTGATGGAATAATCTTCACTTGCCTGGATGAGTGCAGCTCCCACAACACTCAAGAAGCTTGATACCATCCAGGACAAAGTAGCCCACTTGATTAGCGCCCCATCCACCACCATCGCACAGTGGCAGCAGTGTGTACCATATACAAGATGCACTGCAGCAACTTGTTAATCCTCCCTGGACAGCACCTTCCAAACCCATGATCAGTACCACCAAGAAGGACAAGGGCAGCAGATGCATGGGAACACCACCACTTGAAAGTTCCCCTCCAAGCCACACACCATCCTGACTTGCAATTATATCACCGTTCCTTCATTGTCCCTGGCCAAAGACCCTGAAACTTCCTCCTTAAAAGCGCTTTGGATGTACCCATACCAAATGGGCTGCAGTGGTTCAAGGCGGCAGCTCACCACCATCTTCTCAAGGGCAATTAGGGATGGGCAATAAATGCAGGCCTTGGCAGCAACACTCACATCCCGTGAAAGAATAAAAAAAATTAGGACAGGTGACCAAAAGCTTGGTCGAGGAGTAAGTTTTTAAGAAATGTCCTAAAGGAGTAGAGAAGTGGAAAGGTTTACGGAAGGGAATTCCATGGCTGGGGACCAAGTCGACACGGCCACTAGTGGCGGAGGGAAGGGATTGGAAGATCCACAAGAAATCAGATTTGGAAAAGGACAAGTTTGAGGAGGGTTGTGGGACATGAGAAGGTTAGAGAGATAAGAAAGGGAGAGGCTGTGGAAGGATTAGAACATGAGGGTGAATTTTTTTTTAATAAAAGGGTGTTGGTGGACCAGGAACTAATTAGGCCAGTGAGCAAATGAGCTTATGAGGTTAGGATCAGAGGCAGCAGAGTTGTGGATGACCTCAAGTTTATGTGCAAGTGGAAGATGGGAGGCCAGTCAGAAGAATATTGGAATAGTCAAGTCTAGAGGTAACAAAGCATGGTCTAATGTTTCAGCAGCAGAATTATGTTAGACCATGACAGTGGTTGCTCTTGCAAAATCGGGCTTTGACCTTGGCTGCAATGTCCTATGATATGAGATAGTTCACTGACGCTCAATACCTGGGCCTACACATGAAGAATGGCCAACTTCGTGAGGTACTGGAGCACTTCTGGTATCCATAGCACCATAGCCCAGTACCAATCAACACCTCCAGAAAGGGAGAAAATTGGAGGGGAGAAGTACAATTGGAAAGAAAGCTTGTACTGTAGACTTTTATGAAAATAAAACCTACTGCTCAAATTTATTTGAAAGGACAATTTTCAGTGCTGTCCTTTCATCTCACTCCCACACACTCTGGATGCTATAGGCATAACTGTGAAGTCAAATTATAAATTCAATCGGTGTAGAATTACAGCTATGGTTTTCAGAAATATTAAAGATTATTATTGCTGTGTGGGTGCAGTTGTTTTTCCCATTTTTTCCACCTATTTGACCACAGCAACCGTGTTTGAACTGTTCATTTACAGTCTCCTGCATGACAGCAACAGTCCCTGCTCCGACAATGACAGTCACTGGACAGGAGCTTACTCTTTGGTGTGGGCAAAACATCTGAATTTTATTTAGGCAGGGTGCTCTGTTTGTGTCAGGCTTTTCATCTCAAGGCCTGACTAACTGCTGACAAACCCCCTTAGACTTCAGGTGATTGCAAAGACCTCACAGCCGCAGCAGTGCAAGATAAAGAGCTTAACTAATGATGACTCAGGGCAGTGGTGCAAAGTTTAGAAGCTCACGCAAGGAGCAAATTATCTCTCTGGAAAGTCAAGTTACCATCACACTGCGGACCTCATACCTTCATCTTCTTCTGGTACACCAGTTGACTGTTTTGTATAGAAAACCACCTCCTAAAAATACATTTAAAGGAAAAATCAATCACAGTTAAACCCCGTTAGAGATATTTCATAATTAAACAAATGCATGGAAACTTTAAAAATAAAACGTCCTGATGCAGTAAAGTTCTCAGGTTACTTTGTGAAGCCAACAATATGGTAGTTCCACTTAAATGAGCTTCAGATTTAGGTCAGGCTGGGGCATAAAGGATTTCTGCTACTATTAGCTAATGGCTGCCTTCTATCAATGATAACCTATATGTCAAGAACAGAATACGAGCTATCAATTTTCCACACCAACTGGTTACTCACGTCAACAGGATTAATAGGATGGTGTCTTAGGGGACAACAGAACAAAGCAAGTGTGTGAGAGCTAGCCTCCAGTGATAGATATGTTAATGCCATAGGACTGAATTCAGCATACTCACAAAGATAAAGGTACAAGGTTGAAACCTTTTCCCGGCTACAATCACAAAGACAAACAACACTCTTCCTTTACAGGGTTATAAAGAGGAAAGGCTCCCAATGTGGAACCGTCCATCCTGGGAATGCAGACTGGAGACTTGAGTGTGGAGGCCTGAATGCTTGATAGGATTGCTGGAAACATCAGCAAATTAGCATCTTCCTCTCTGGTCTGATTTTTTGACCCTTCATCTAACTGAGTTTTGCTCAACAAAGTATACCTGATATGCATGTATTAGTATCTCTTAACATATCGAAAACATTCTCCTACCGCAGTATATATTCGGCATTATATTACAAATGAATTAGGAGCAGAAGTAGGCCATTCAGCCTACTCCGTCATTTAATAAGATCATGGCTGATCTGACTGTGACCTCAACTCCACATTCCCTCCTGCTCCTGATAACCTTTGACTTCCCTGTTAGTCAAGAATCTATCTGCCTCTGGCTTAAAAATGTTCAATGACCCTGCCTCTACTGCTCTCTAGGGAAAAGAGTTCCAAAACTCATGACCCTTGGAAGAAAAAAAATTCTCCTCATCTACGTCTTTAAAGGGAGACCCCTTATTTTTACACTGTGTCCCCTAGTTCTAGTCTCTCCCACAAGTGGAAACATCTTTTTGACATCCATCCTGTCAAGTCCCCTCAGGACTAATAAGGTCACTTCCCACTGTTCTGAGCTTCAATGGTTACAGGCCCAACCTGTTCAAGCTTTTCTCATAAGATAACACCCCACTCCCATCCCAGGTATATTGTCAGTCCAACCTTTGAGAATCTAATCTCTCAAACATGAGCCAGGGAAACCCAGAAATTGCAGTTTCAACCGGGTGAGAAATGTTACAGGAGTGAAGGAACTAGATAAGAAAACACTTGGAACTCACTGAGCATCCTGTTTTGATCATTAGGGAGGGCTGATGAAGTCTGGGCACACTCTTAGAGCAGCCTCTAAAAGATGCAAACATCTTTAGAGTTTGTCATGCAGGAACTCCTACTTGCAGACTCCAGGACTTATATACAGGGCTTCAGGGGTGCACTCGCTCAGTGCAACACTGTAGGAATTGACTCAATACTTTCATCACAAATACACATTTAAACAAGATGCCATGGTCAACTGGGAAGTTGGCGCAGCTTTTAGACATCTTCAGGAATGCTGACAACCGTTTTCTCCTTGGCATGGGCAAAAAATGACCACCCCACCTTCTCCGGTCTGTCCAATATATCCAAAACTGGCAAAGCCCACCCCTCACAGAGGTGCCTCAGTACAAATATCAATCATAGCTGGAATTCAGATACATAGTTGGGAGTCTATTAATCTGTCTTTGTAACCACTGGGTCTCTCCCTTTAAACAGTCTTAAAAATTGATGTTCACATTTTTGTAATATTTGTACTGCATTGTAGGTGGTTAACCAGAATTTGAGCACCCATTAATAATGAAGGTTGATCAGATAGACATCATGTAGGACATAGAGTGAGAGGGAGTGGTGAACCTAACATTGTCCATTAGTTTCTTTCAGTACTAACTACCGAGGTTCGGAAACATGCAAATTCTCAAAGATGACACTGCTGCTCTAGGTAGGAAGAATAATAAACTGAATTAGCCATATGACCTTAAAGGGATGTTTCATGCTTATGGCATTAAAGTAATGCTTCTTGCTGGAAGCTGTGTTCAGTACAGTAAAAAGGTGTTGGACTCGGGTGAAAATTTCCTGAATCAAATTTTGTTGCAGGAACCAGCCTCAAAGGTAGGTGACACTCCTGAAGTAAATACTAGATGTAGGGCTCAAATACACCATAACTTTAACCTGCACCAATGTTAACTCTATAAACTAACTGCAGCTCTGGCATCAGTGTTTATCAAACACAGAGATCCAAAGGCTTTTGGCTGATCACTATTGTAACATATGCCTTTATTGCTCCCAGTTTAGAACCACAAGAGGAAACACCACATACCGGTTCCATGTCTTAAAGGCATTACTTGCTCTCTTGAACAAATAACCTTCCATCACCACCCCATTAGGAGCATCAATATTGAATTCAACTTTGGAATCATCATATGAGAAGTCCTGTGGATGGAAAAAAATGTCTGTGATGAATACAAACACTTTGACACTCAACTGTATAAAACTTTGCATCTCAAAGGTTGATGACATTGTTGTCCATTGTTAAGATCCATGTGACTTAGTGGCCAATGTAACAGCAAAGGATATGTCTGAATATTGGAAAGGTTTAGCTGATAAATTCATCTCTACTTCTTCACCAGCCTCAATACCACAACTGCCTTGGTGATTTCAGATTATCTGTTTCCTCTAAATGAACACTGAGGAAACCGATCTATCTTATTCATCTTATTCACCTTGCCAGCAATTCCATTGCTCTCCATAATGGTCCATAACCTTGCTGTCCAGATGAAGATTTAAACCCCACATCCCTTCCATCATTAAGACCATATACTTCTATCTCGGCAACATTACCTGCCTCTGATCCTTCCTCAGTCCCAATACTAAAACATTTAGGTGCTTTCAATTCTTCAAGATGACTTCTCTACCAATCTCACCAGCTTTCCTAGCTTCATTCTGCATTAACCCAACACACTCAAAACTCCACTGCTCACACTTCATCTTGCTCACATTTTAGACTGCATTAAGTCCACTGCCTATCACTTCAGCTTCACTTAAACTAATTGGGTCCCTGCCCTGCACTGGCCTGAATTTGAAATTTATGCCCTGGTTTGCAAACCTCTCCATGGCCTCTCCTTTACTCTGCAGCCTCTTCCAGCCCATAGTCTACAGTGCTAAATCAGACCTCCTGTACATTTTTGTGCTCCTATTTTGCTGGTGGTTAGTGCTTGTCTTACTCAGCTTGCCTTAGTGGTAGCACTCTTGTCACTAAATCAGAAGGTCATGGATTCAAATCCCACCCTAGGGCTTGAGTACATAACCTATGCTGATACTTCAGTTCATTAGTGAGGCAGTGCTGCATTACTAGAGGTGCTGTTCCTTGGATGAGGCATTAAGTAAAACTATCTGCTCAGGTAGACATAAAAGTTCCTGTGGCACTTTTGTTTGAAGAAGAAGAGTAGGGAATTCTCCTATATGCTGTCATATCACTAATCAGCCCAAAAGTGCAATCCTCATACTGACTGAAAGATGTTCAAAAGCCACTAGATGGAGCTAGTATTCAGGAATCTACACCCTAGGGTTCTAAACTATGAAGTGCATTTTAACAGCGGCAAAATTGATGGCTCAGTGGGTAAATAGACTTGCTATTGCTTACTATTGAACCTCACAAACCAGGATGTCCCAGGTCAATCCCCAGTATTTACCACCTCAATTTAGGCAGATATTCAGATGCTGCAATTAGAGCTAGGAAAGGAAAAAAATCAGCAACATAGCTATCATTGAACACTTTCCATGCGTGAATGTTGGCTGAGGACCGGGACAGGGCTGGATGTGGGACTTCCTGGAGTCAGATAGTTTGTCTAAATTCACTGTGTGGTCTCACAGCGGCGGAGTCTGTGAAAAAAGCACCCAGCATGACACTTTTTTTTAAGCTTGAGAGAAAGCTGAGGCAGAGAATGCAGTCACTTTCAGAGTAGAAAATAGAAATTCACAAAGTATTTTTCTGCAATTAGTAACAGAAGCTGTTGCATACAGCAATATAATCATTAAAAACAACAAGTCCAATCTGCTAATCCATTGGGAATTGTCTGCAGCCAAACAAAGATTTAAAAATGTGTTAATAAATACATGTCACGTAACAGGTATTTAACTAGATCAAAGGCAATTCTAACATACAATGGGACTGAAATCTCCTCTATCCATGGTGCTGAAATTTCAAGGCCTATTATTCCATTTACTTAAAAACATGTCGTGGTGGACCTGTCTAATTAGATATGTCCACAAACCCATCCAAGCAGTACTGATGAGGGCTAATCTAATTAAACATGGCCTGCAGTAAGACATGCACGATCAACAAGGAGACAAAAACTTTGCCCTTTACATTTCCATGTATTTAAAAGGTCGAATTCTTCAGCCCGTGCATTTTTAATAGAAAGAGGCAGGCATTTTTAATTTTTATTTGTACTTCTTGTAATGTGGTACCACGGATACTTGATCCCCACCACCACCACCAGCGGCCCCCACCTCACCACCCCCCCCCCCCCAACTCTGACTAACAGTTAAAAGGCAAGGCTCTCAAACATCCACGATGACGGATCAGGCACCAACATTTCATTTATTTCATTCCCACAGTTCAGTGTTTTCCAAACGGCTTCAACAGCCTCTTCATTTATTAAATTCACATAACTGGCAAAGTTTGGAACAGAAGCCTTGTAGCAGAATTTATCAGTCAATTCCATTCTTACTGCTAGTGCAGTAGCAGGCCTGGTACTACCAAGTAACAGAGAAATAATGGGAAATATTGCCGGCGGTAAAGTTTCAAAGGGGACCTATCATTATTGGTCCAACACTGGGCTAGTTCATGACAAAGTTCTGAGAATTTATGGGATTTTTCTAACCGGGAGTCCAATTTCACCAAAAATAGGGCCAATTTAGACCCCCTGGGACATAATACAGATTATTTAAGAAATATGCTTAACAATACATCCCCGGAATCCCACACTGGACTCGAAAGGCTGATGCTATGGGAATGACAGTTCCCACTCCTTTTGTACAGAATGAATAAACTTATGTTCAGTGAGCCGGTTGCTCGCTAAATATTGATCATGTCGACAGCATAAAAATCAATGCAAGAAATGTTAATTATGATTCCGATTTGCAAGTCTGGTATCAGCATATTTATAAAGCAACGCCTAACACGTCTCCCACACAAAAGAAGTACTGTTTCCTCGTGCAGTGAGGACAGATAACAGGAAATATTATGTTACTAGGTGCAACATTTGAAACACTCCAGCAACATGCATAATATTTTATTGAAAATTTACAATATCAGCACAAAGATTATTTACGCACTTATTTTGGGACTAACGTCTTGCTCTTCAAAGCCATGTCAGTTATAGCAAATTCACTTCTTACACTGAGGAAGCAGTTATTTCCCTTATTCCCTTATTAGTTGCTATTACGTTTTAGGTAACACTATAAAGGACGCGCTTTCATTAAGGACCGCATTTTCACTCCAAGTGAGTGGGTTTTGAGTGAGTTTCAGTCTCGCACAATTTACTAACTCACCAGCGTGTAATCAAGTCTGCCAAAAATCTTCATTTTTCAAACGGGTTAAGATACTCCGCTTAATAATAATAAAAAAAGAACTGAAATCAAGCCCCGAGAAGAACAGGAAGCCCCAGAAAGTTTTAAAATCATAAATGCATCGCCTCGATCCTCAAAAAAAACCCAATGTGGCTCGAGGAAGCCTAGCGGGTTGGATTTCAGTTGCAGCGAAAATCTTTTTGAGCTGTTGAAAAGCCCTCTTGACAGCTTTGTCCCTCACAGTCTTTGGAGAACTGCTGTTTGTCTGTCTGTCCTCTCCGAATGCCGACGCTGTACTGTCTGCTGTAGAAGTGTGTCAGACTCACAAGAGCCACCTGCCCGCTGCTCATGCCTCCAGTCCCACACAATAGCTCCGTTAGCATACAGCTGCCACTCTCTTGCAATGGCAACACTCTTGGTTTGGAGTTGGCCTCGCTGCCTGCGCTCACATCCCCTCCAAAGCTTAACTCTTTACACTCTTTGCTCACGAACAGCGAACCTGCCAACAACAGTCGCTGAAGGGTATGGGCAAAGGGTTAAAGCCAGACTATAACTTCACACGCATTCCGCAGCCACCACTGGCTGAGGGCCCCTCCCCAAGAAAGCAACCCCACCCTCCCTCAGCAGCGGATAGGACGAGGCACTGCCCATGCTCAGCGGTAGCTGTATTATTCGTGGTCTCAGGCTCCATCTGCCTCATTCTGTTCTGGCATCTCTGCTTAATCAGGCAGACACCAGTCTATTACCAACCACCTGCACTTTTGTTGCTAAGGAATAAATCAAATTGCTTTTTGTTTCAGAAAAAGGGCACAGTGCCCCTTAGGGAATAAACTTAGCATTGGAATTCTGAAAAAAACAATTATTTCAAGGACAGAGAAAACCTGAAAGTTAAGAAGGCGGAAGAATTTTTGTTAGCCTGTACAACAGGAGAAATATTTTTCATGTTAAGATGTTTAATTTCCTATTTTTAAAGTGTTATTACATAGTTCTTTGGTTGCAATGTGTTGAGATGTGTTTCATTCATAGAATATTCAGTGTGCAACACACTGACTTTTCCTGAGTGGATTGGGTTGAGAACCACCCTGTGGAATTGATTCCGGGGAGTGGCAGTGGTTTTAGAGCGTAATGCAATGCTTGCCTGATGTTATCTGTTTCTGCTTGTGTTGCCAAGGCATTGTAGGTTACTCTATCCAGATGGGTGCAGCATGCTCCTGCTGTTCGTTGTGTGAGGCACAGTTTTGCTAATGTAGACCAGCATAGGCCAGGGGTAGTGAGCAGATTGGGAATAATTTCATCTGGCTCAGCTTCTAAGGACACGCAATTTTCTTGGACTGGACAATTTTTCAGAGTGCCTCCATCTGCATTGACTGGGTGGTATCTCAGTGGAATGCACTGGTGGGCTGTAGTTAGAATGAGGCCTCTTGAACTTACTAACATTGCTATAAAAGGTCACTTACAAATGCGAAATGTTTGCAATTATATAGCAACTTTCCCATCCTCAGGATGCCCCAAAGCACTTCACAACCAATGAAGTCCTTTTCAAGTGTAGTCACTGTTATTACGTTGGAAATGCAGCAGCCAATTTGCACACAGAAAGGTCCCACAAACTTGTTTTATTGATGTATGTAGATTTTTGTTCTTGTACCTTCCAGGTGAAGACTAACACTTAGCACAAGTCGATCTAACTCCTCCATCCACTCTTTTAAGAATGATGTTACCCTGGCTAAACCCTTCTGTTACAACAGCGAGCAAAGGAATTTGGTCCCAATCTGTTGAACGTTTATGCAATAATATCGGAAGGCTTAATCTACATGTCTAAACTTTTCTTTTGCTTGTTTCTGTTGCTTGATTTTCCCAACCTTTGAACCTGAACTTTTGTTCTTGTTAATCTGAGGTCACTGAATGTTGCCTCTGCACGTCAATAAAAGAACATCAGCTGCTCAGTTATAGTGATTTAATATTTATAGACCTTATACAGTCTCTGCTCTTTAATTTTTATATCCCTCCAACTCAGGACTTTCCTCTATTTTCATTCTTTGTGGAACATCTGTTGTCTTTTGTAGGTTTCCTCCTCCCTCAGCTACCCCCACCCCCATTGTAGGAGTGCTTCATCCTATATTGCTGCCACACACCATTGTATTCTTATATGTCTCCCCTGCTGTTTCATCACTTCATGCTTGTCTCCTTGGTTTCTGAGCCAGTGCTACTTTCAAATAATAAGGTTTCCAGTCTTTGTCCCTTTTCTGGAATTTATTTGCAAAGTATTTACTTGTACTATGGCAATTATTATTGTTTAACTCTTGGGTAAATGAAAAAGGGTTTAAGCTTGCCAAGAGGTGGATGATCTGACAAAAATGGGCACCAAGCCAAAGGATGAGATGTTAAGAGGGGTGACTAAAGGCTTGCTCAAAAAGGTGGGCATTAGGGAGAATCTTAAAGGAAGACAGGGAGAGATGTAAAGGTGGATGATGCAATAATTGATCGCCGTACTCAACATCAGAGGTGAGAAAACAAAATGAGCTAAGAGTTCACCCCCAACCGCCCATTCCCGCGTCGCCCTTAAATGGATTGTGTGTTCCTGTGCATCAGATGAGGAGAGGACTAGGCGCTCAGAGACCAAGTAGCGTCATGCATTTGTGTGACAGACAGTGCCCATAAAACCACATCCAAGCACAAGTTTGTGCCTTCATGAGAGATGGAGAGAACACGATGGAAGCAAAATGCTTTTATACTTGATTGCACTTCATTTCTGCTTTCACAAGTTTAGGATTTAATCGAATTCAAAAAGGATGTAACTCAACAGTAACAGTCAAAGCAAACGATAGAATAAATATCAGATGGAAATACAGCATCTACAAATAGATACAATTTACTGAAATCCTTTCATTATGTCAAGATGTAGATTTGATATTTTGGGCAGTCACATTAAAAAAATCATTCTAGCCTGCAGCAACAAGACCCAATGCTGGTTGATATTTCATGCCTCCCTATACGCTGTAGTGCATTATATAAATGGCCTATTTTAGTCACCACTTACATAAGCACAGTCAACAAGAATATGTCACCTTCAGTTTTAAGGCTAGTTGAATTTCTGACATGGTATTCATATTTTCTGCTTATTGTAATTTTAACTGTACCTGACATAATAATGTCACTCACTAATTAATGCCCACTGTACACATTTTTTAAAATACAGTAGTTACTGATAATGCCCACTGGCAAGGCTCTGGTCAGATGATTGCAGGGCTTTTGTACTTGTCAACAATAGACAGAGGTAAGTGAGGAACAGACTGTTAGATCCTGATGTAATGTTTTATGCCCCCTTTAAATTGCAACATTGGCACCCACGGTAGTCCCAAGTGTAGTGGAAGTGCCGTAATGTAAATGGGTGATGCCAGAGCTGCCAGGAACCATACTGGAGGGTAGATTTTCTGAGCTGTTTCAGAGGCAGCACTGCCCATGGCAGTGAATATAACTGGTCATCACTATGTTATGCCCATGGGTGGACCGAGTGACTCATACCTTCTGCACAGAGCACCAATGCTGATTTGGTTATAGCTGCTGGTAGAGTACATTTGACTTGTTAGCACAAGTCAAGAATGTGCACCGGCAGTGAAATGTGTTTAACAGTTGAGATAATTCACTTGATCTTGTTCTCGGGGGTTCAGCTGGGCTGAGATGGATGGAGAAAGGACTCTGCCCACATAAAGTGGCTGTCTTGCTGGGTGGGGGACAGACAATACCCTATACCCTTGTCTGAAGCTGCTGTTCCCCTTTTTGTGGAGGGCTACCTTACCCTCCCACAATGCAGTTTCAATGTTCCTGGGGAGATGCAGCCAGATAGTGCAGGGCTTATGTTGTGGTAGCTCTCAAGTGATATCTCTGAACAGACTGATGTCCTTTCAGTTCCTGGTGGACACTCAACATTGCTTGCTCAGATTGGACCATGTCCCATAGCTGTTTTGGCCATGGATGTTGTGCGGAGGGCAGTTGTCAGCAGGATGGTTGGAACAATTAACCCCTCAAATTTGAATACCTCAATTAAATCTTCCCTTAATATTTTCTTCTCTAAGGAGAACAATCCCAGCTTCTCTAGTCTCTTCACATAGCTGAAGTATCTCATCATTGGTACCATCTGGTAAATCTCCTCTGCACCCCCTTTAAAGCCTTGACATCCTTCCTAAAATGTGGTACCTGGAATTGAACACCATACTCTAGCCCAGGCATAATGAGTGGTTTCTAAAGGTTTAGCTTAACTTCCTTGCACGTGCTCTCTACGGCTTTGGTTAGAAAGTGGAGGATCCTATTTGCCTTTAACTTGTCCTGCAAACTTCAAAAGATGTGTACGTAATCAGCTGGGTAGCATATTAAAAGCAGTGGAAAAGTCTCAAGGTGCTTCACTGAAGAGGAGAATGGACACTATCCTCGGTTGAATGTTTCCTTTTCTGCTTTATAAATGAGAATGGGTTTTCCGCCTTCAGGAATGTGGTGAATGGACAGCCCTGCCCATAGCTCTTCCCTGTTTGTAGACTGGGAATCTCTTTGTAATTATTCCTGGTCCGCTGCCATAACACCACTAGAAGTGGGAGAAATTCCACTTACACGTGAACAAACAGGAATGCTGGTGCACTTCCAGTTCAGTAACAGAGCGGAAATGAACACAGCTCTAAGCATATTCCTGACACTTTCACTGATGTCACAACAGGGCAAATTTTAAACAAACGGGTCATCTCAAACTGCTTCTCACTGGCAGTTTTATAGCAAAAATTAGTTTAACAATACAGGATGACTGAAGAATATTACTGAGTGTGGAGTTACCTTGCATTATAACATTTTGGATTTGAGGGAATTCACAAAATCACAGCTCTGCTTTAAATCATTGTTGATGGTTATTTCTCGGGGGGGGGGGGAGGTGGTCATCATTGGGGCTCAAAAACTATTATTCTATTTCTTCCCTTTACAAGGGATAGCTGAGCACATCACAGTTGCTGGTTCCTGCTTACAGCTCAGTCAATTTGCCAGCAAGTGCATGACATGGTGACACATCCAGTGGACTCACCAACATGCCCATCATTCCAGGGGGCATGGCAACAGGAATAGGCCATTTGGTTCAGCAAGCCTGTGCTACCTTTCAATTATATCGTAATGGAACTGTACCTTGACTCCTGCCCTTGCTTTTTTCTCTTCATTTCCACACTGAACAAAAATCTGTCAGTCTCATGGAGAAAAAGTAGGAGGTAACAGCAGTGGATGAATTAAGAAATGATTATCTGTCACAATAAATCAAAGGGCCTGAAATCCTAGGGTCATTGTTACGCCATTGGAAGGAATACCTGGTGACCAACTATCAACAATACTAATCTATCCTAAATCACAGGAATGGGGTCACTTAAATAGTTGGCATTAGGAACGTACCCAAAGTGCTGACTCATAAAGAATGAAGAGCACCTGTATACCTGTGATAGTGGAGTCAAAGGCCAGATTAGTGCGATTTTCTTGGTTCTGTGCTCCATGAGGGACACCAGGGAGAAGCCTGACTTGGAATTGCATAATCCAATGCTGCATTTACTGTCTGATTCTGTGAGCTTGCATGTTAGAAGGTGAACAATTAACCTGTGAGCAGCGAACTATTAGAAGTCTGCATATTAGATTGTCATAAACCATAAAAAAAAATCCTTGGGGAAATGTCCTGTTAATCTCTTACTACTGACGTCATATTTTCTAGAGGCATTGTTCTTAAGAGGCCTTTCTACAATAATCCATCAATTTGGGAAGAATGTCAAAGTCAAGTTTGCAGATCTTGTGATACAAGGAAAAAAAACCCTGCAGTTTCATTCAACTGATGGAGCCTTAATGACTTATAATGGCTTTTTCGAGCAATGTCTTTCCATTGCCAAACTTTCCTTTTAAAAATATAAAGCAAGTTGCTGTTTTCTGAGAAGCGCAATGGACGATGCCTACAACATGTCTAAAGTGTTTTAGGAGCAGCCACCATTAATAATGGGGCTTCACACAAAGGAACATGAGTCTCCCTTAACATGGTGATACCATCCACTGCAATTCAAATGTCCCAGTGCACAAATTTAACTCATTCACTGCCTAACTGTTCATAAAGTTTCCCAAAAAAGCAACCACTGGGGCTTTTAGATGGCACAATTCTAGTCACAAACTCCCTGTTTTCTGTTGTCTGAATGGAGCCAAAGGCTGATGTAACTCACTCTTTAGCTGAGGCGATTTCATGAGCCATGGCGATTACGGATGTCAGGAATTTAATTTAGATGAGAGAAAGAAGAACGTACTGCACTCATAAAGCACCTTTCATATCTGCAGGACCTCCCAGAGCACTTGACAGCCAATTAAATACCTTTGAAACCTAGTCAATGTCATAACAGAGGAAAAGTGTAGCAAGATCCCACATGTTGCAATGTGATAATATGCTTTAGGGATTTGGTTGAGGGGTAAATGTTGGCCTGAACACCAGGAGGAACTCTCCTGCCCTTCTTCGAAATGGTGGCATCCAATGCATCTGCGTGAGAGGGCAGACAAGGCCTTAGTTCAACATCTCATCCAAAAGGCAAAAGAGTGAGGGAGCTGGCATCATTTCTTTTGGAAAAAGAATATTTCCAAATATATATTTTCAAGATTGTGAAGGGGATTGATAAAACTGATTCAGCAAAATTATTCATTATGACATGAGATTCGAGCAGCAGGGATACAAGTGACAAGTTCCAATTTAGCAGTAAAAGGCTGTCAGGTGAAACTTCTCACTCAAAGAGTATTTTGAATGATGAATATTATTAGAGAAAGCCATCAAAAATACACTATACATGGTTTAAGAGGTGATTCATTCCTGGAGAGGGTTGACATTCGGGATTAATGTGAGAAGGTGGGTTACTGGGATTGAGATCAATCTAAAGAGAAGGGCTTTTCCCAATTCTAAAACTTCTTATGGTTGGTTTTCTGCTGGTTTATTTTAGTAGGTCTGTAATGCTACTGTGAGAATGAGAAATCAGCAGCTGGATTCAGTAGTGTTTGACAGATCCATGAATCAACTGCCTTTGTTCTCCAGCACTTCAGCAATTTGGGAAGTGTGTTGTTCAATCAGTGAAAAAGAGCCCACCGCTCTGTAAACTACCTAAATCTTAACAGCGACCGGCACCAGCAGCAGTTTGAACAATTGATTCCCAAGTTACTGCAGCTTTGTATGTTATTGAGAATTTGCTCAAGTAATGCAAGTCGGCATGGATTTAGTTCACTTAGAATTCTTAACTGTGAAAATACACCACATGGATACATAAATAAATTATGCTCAGCTTAGACGAGTGAGACTTGCGGAATAATTCAAGGTAGATTAATGAAGACAGTCTAGAAATTATTGGATATTAGCAGAAAGCACATATTGCTTTCTCTCCTATTTTAGCAGAGGTGTCAACCAGTTTAAAATAAATGGCTTAAAGCCTGGCTTAAAATGGTGAAGACTAACATCTAGACACATGTCTTACCCAGCTTCTAATTTTCATTGAGATAAATTTCAGTAGTTCTCTTAATAATACTGTAAACATAAAGGATTTACATACCAGGACTGCTGAAGCATTTTCTTTCACACTCCAAGTCAAATGATTTCACTTTGCATCAGCTCATATCGCACCTTGGTTACATATGTGTTATACTTTACCCTCATCATTTCCTTCTGAGCCTCTTGTAATGGGGGCTCTTTGACAAGTTTATTGAGTAACGTCTGCATGGTATTTGGATTTGTAGAACTGTTCTTATTAACTATCAGCAGTTAAAGGCATGCTGATAATGATCCCAGCTTTATTATTGACACTGAGTTGATCCAGATAGTGTTGTTACATTTACATCTCTTCCTCGAGAAATAAGTCCATATATTCAGGAGACTCTACTGTAGTTTCGGTCACAAGTTCAGAGGCTCACAAGTCCCATTCTTACTCCAATTTGTTGGCTGAAATAGTGGTGTCAACAATCACTCCATTTAAATTTATTTTTTTCTTCTTGGTCTGTTACACAAGGGAGTCACTGCTTGTTCTGTAATTCACAGATATGCAGCAAAACAAAACAGAACAAAGTTTGACTATGGCAGGCACCCACTTGCCTTGGGCACTAAATTCAATGGGCACTAAATTCCCTAACTTAGCCAATGAACCATCCCCACTCTCCCCACACATTACAATCCCTGAGAATTTTGTGGCCACAAGCAAGCCTGGTATCACAAACCTCCTCTCATCTCTGAAACCACTCAGCTTCCTAGAATAAACATAGACAATGGCACAGGTTGAGTTAGCCTTGCAGCAGTGCCCTCCATTTCTCAAAAGATACCTCACAATAGTTAAAATCATAGGCAGCATTAAATACTATTTCACAATAACATGTAAGACAGGCACTTGCTACCACAAAACAGTGCAGTAAGCTAGGAGAGGAAATACTTCTAAATGCCTAATAGGTCTTTGGGCTAAGTTAGGAAAGAAAAGATTAATGAACACTTCCTGGAATTGCAGTATTTACACGGACTCTTCCCAGCCTTTCCCCTATCATAATTTGGTAGAAAATTCTACCTACAGCATAAGAGGGTAGAAATCAAAAAGAAACCAAACAGATCTAATCTTTTCATCTCTATTTCCTATTAATTACCTGTCCCGGCCACTCTACCTCTTTATTTCAGTTCTGAGTGCAGGTCAGGCACTGAGTGGCATCACTGCTTTTAGAGATGTAACAAATAACTATAATTACAGAATATGATGCCAGCTGCATTTAAATTGTGTCAGTCTATTGTGCTATCTTTCATCCAGATTATTAACCGAATAATTGGGCTTTTGATAGATGGGAACATTGGTGACTTTGCTCAGTGAATATTAAAAAACATACAATTTTTTAGAGTTCCATATCTGAAATGAGCTAAAACCAGTTAACATTAAAAAATTGCGTTCAGTGTTGAATAAGTGAGAGATTAACTATAACCATCAGAAACGATGCACCAGATGCAACAGCTGAAGGTAATTCCAGTAGGGGTTCAGGTCTTTCTATGCCTTATTCTGCAATGTTCACTAACTGCCTTGAGACTCCTGTTAGCCCATCACACACGAGCTATAAGTACTGATTGTAATTAAAACTCTAACGTTTGTTGATAAATGAACAAAGGGCATGTATCATTTTCATCATATCACAGAATGGGGATTTTGCAAATGTGGTCCAATCTACCCAAGTGTAATTCTAACAAAGATGTCTATTTATTTCTATTCATTTCCAAAGCATTCTTACTGAGATTGGTTAACGAGGTCAAATTGTTACAGATTGAAGTGGAATCACTTCTTTGCACTTTAAAGGTCAGGCTGATATATCACTTTATAAGTGCAAGAGGAGCATTGAGCAGGTAACTGCTGCCTGGTGTGCTGTCATTCCATATAGAACAGGCTGGTCCCTGCCGCGATGTTGAATTAGCTGATCTAAGTTTAGGTGGCAATGGAGGCACTGCAATATACCACAATAGCCAGGGGGGCAAAAATAAGCCAAGGTCCCCATTTCTGGTCACTCTTCAGACATTCCCTGTTGGAAACTAAGACAACTGCCAAACACCCTCTCTCCAGCACGGGAGGTACAGGGTTGCTGATTGGAACTGCAGAGCTTTACCCAGATGATTCTGTGTCTTCGGGAAGGTGGGAAGGGATGGAAATGAGTGGGGAAGATTTTCTGTGCTCCTACATTTGTCCCACATTTCCGATCACCTCTTCCTGATTACACAACAGTTCGAGTGCTCAAAGAAGAAGAGGTACAAGAAAATGACAATGTTTGCAAGACTCTCTCCCTGCATTTCCACCGGTATACTTACAGAATTATTACATTTTAAAACCTTTGGTTACCCTGCATTGCCTGCTTCTGCCCCTGCTATCTATCACTGAAACCTTCAACCCTATCGCTGTCACCTCCAGACTTAACTATTACAATGTTCTCTTAGCCAGTCTCTCATACCCCACCCTCTTTAGAATTCAGTTCTTCTAGTCCTGTGCTGTCCCTATTTCCTTTTCTGCCAAGTGCCGCTCAACCCCTCCCTATCCCTGTAACATTCACCAGCTCTACAACCTTCTCAGATTTCTGTGTTCCCCAGATTCTAGTCTCTCGAGAAGGCCCCATTTACCTCTCCCCACCATTAGCCATGCTGTTAGCTTCCTAGACCCCTCCTTAAATCCCTCCTTAAATTCTGATGCCTCTCCACTTCTTTCAAGACTCTTCTTAAAACCTATCCCTTTGAACTAACTTTTATCTTTTTTATCTTCTTTTGTCTGATTATGCTTTTGTGCAGCACCTTGCAACATTTTCTCTTGGTAAAGGCCTTACATAAAATGAAAGTTTGTATTATTTCCTGTAACTTGTTAACATGAAACTACTGTCAATAGGCCGGGGCAAATTAAATTCTAGAGCGTGCCTTCAGAAGATTTGATTTTGCATCAAGACCAGGTACTCTACTCTGTGTCAGACAAGAGTGTGGTCACATTTACAACACTGACAATAAAGCTGTCACAAACTGCACAAAGGACATTGATGAACTGGACAAAAGACAGAGGAGAGTGACTGCATCAATTTTAGGATTTAGTTATGAAGTGAGATTCAGATTTGAGCTCATTCTCCCTTGACAAAGGAAAACTGTGAGCTGGAGATGGGCTTCATGCCTTTAAACTGCTGAAAGGTGAAGACAAACGGACACAAGTAATCTATTTAACTTATAATGTGATTGCCAATAAATGGCAGGAGTTAAAAATTAACAACCTCAAGCAATAGCAAAGAGTAGTATCATCTGGTTTTCCTCACAGGCCAAAAAAATGTATAAATAGACTCCCAGCAAAAGCAACTGATGTTGTGCTCATTCATTTGTTTAAAGGAATACTGGATAAATAAAATGCATTGGCACAGATGATCACATTCCCTGTGGAATACAATGGCTCATGTGCTGATAGGACCATGGGTGAGTCACTGGTGAGAGCTAGATGTGTTGAATATAAGGCTGACTAATTTTGTGGTGATTCGAATGGCCTGCAGTGGGCTGTTTATGGACTAGGCTGCCTGTTGTCAAGAGCCAATTGACAGAGCTTGCACGGTTAACAAACTGTCCATTGGTACCTGAAAATGGCATCGCGGGTCCAATGTCGGACACAGGCCCCCGATTTGCTTACTTCAGTTTGAAACAGGCAGGCTTCCCATTCCCAGCATTGGTGGAAAAGGTGGCAGGTGCAGCAAAAATGGGAATGTTGGCTGTAGCTCATGCACTGCCTGTGCTTTCACTCTGTTTTCTTCTGAGAACAAGGACAAAAATAAGCCCATATGAAACTGTCTCTGCCCTTGATACTTTCCCCTTGTATTTTGATAGCTGGGACTGGATTTTGCCAATGAGGCGGGTGTGGTGGGAATTTCTTGTTGCCGGAGGGCCTGCTGGTCTACTGCCACTTGCCCATTTTCAGGGAGGGGGCCTCTTGGGGGTGTGGGGGCATGTGACAGTTACATGCCTGCCAGCAGCGGGTAGGTAATTAAGCCAATGTAAGGGCGAGCTGGGGGCATTCTTCACACACCACCTGGATTTTCCAAACAGCGGACAGTAACACCCCCAGCCCCCCTAAATGGCTGCAGCCCGGAGCTGGAAGGGCTGCTGCCTCCTGGTGGTGAGCCTTGGGGGCCTGAGGCTCATTCGGCACAGCTGAGCATGGATCCACCAGGCAGTGAGGGCCACAGTCAAGGCCACAGGCAATCTAGTGAAGGAGTAGCCCCCTCTGCCATGATGGGCTGGCAGCTGCGACCATAGGTTAATTTACTGAATGTTCAATTCTTCAGAGGGAGCCTCCACAGTGAGGCGCCCTCATGGTACCTCACCCAGCTCAACAGTGCCTACCTCTCCTGATGGGGCTGCCCAGGCTTCAGAGCTGCCGGCCCTCCGATTGGGCCTGCATCATTGGCAGCCCTTTTGCCCTCCTTAATTGGATGGCCCTCTCCTGGAGGATAGCTGAGCAGGTCCTGCTGCTGACAAGAGCAGGCTCAGGACCCCTATTTGATCCCAATGTCAGGGTCCCGAATCCCATGGGAAAATCCAGCATTTGGTTACAGTATTAATTTCTTCATACCTCTTCTCACATTCATTCTTCTATGCACTGCCCTATAATATTATTTTCCTCCTCTCTCTTGCTTTCTTTTCACTTAATACCTTTCTCTGACATTTGTCATGAGGTTCTCTCTTGCAAACACTTCTCATTCCGTTGATTAGTTTCTCTAACTAAGCGCCTTTAATATAAGGCACAGCACAGGTATGAACATCAAAAAGGTGGACAGAAATAGACAAGATGACAGGGCATATTTTTCTGTATTTGTGAATAAATGTAAAGAAAAAGGGTCTGTGCGAGCACCAAACAGCTTTCCACTTGAAACTCAAGCTGATGTTTTTGCTGGCACCAGCAGACTGAGAAAAATATCATTCCATAAATTTTCTCTTAAGTGTCGCAGTCTAGCATTTACTGGGCCTTGGTGGTTTGCAGAACTACATGTCGTTATGTCACTTGAGGCTCCTTTAAGTTATAGAAAGCCTGAGAGAGATGAGAGAAGAGGTTATCAACTACTCTATCTGACTTAGGGTTTTGACTGTAAGTGGTCAATATTATTGCACAATTTAGATGGAAGGCCTGTGATCACATTTCATCAATCTGCTCAGCAATGCAGAAAAAGTTAGAAACATTCCTTAGGAGGCCGGATGGTACTTTGGATGAGAAGACTGACTGTCCTTCTACCTCTGAGACCTACCGTTATAATTTTCCCAAATCCAACATTAATTCATCCTCCAGCCACCACATCAGACATAATATTGATTCCACTCTGAAAGGGCGGCAATCACACAAATCCCTGAGGTGGCCAGACTGTGAGTAATTACCACCACGTGATCATTATGCATCAGTGCAAAATTTTATTTAACGTACACATCACAATAGCATGTTTCCTCTAGCGAATACTTCCAGAAGTAATCACTTAGTATGTGAATGATTCTTACTCATGGCCCTTTGTACTCTTCGTGCCAACTCTCGTCCTGATTTGGGCTAAACTAATGCTCCAATCAGTAAGTAGCTGCACAGCTTTAAAGGGCCAACTTCAAGAGAATAAGAGAACCACTTCAAAAAATCGAAATGGAGTGAGGCAGTACTCAATGAAACTTCAATTCTGATAAAAATGGAATGTCTTTAAGCAAATTCCACTGGGCAAGCAAAATCAGTACTATAGTGGGCACTAATGACTAAACAATCATGATCTGAACTGGCTTAACAAAATCCAATACAAATTAAGTAAGGAAATAAGTTTCAGAAAACCTAAATGGAGAAAGGACAGGGAAATGACTAGGAAATATGGAAAAGAGAAGACTGAGGTGTGACCTGATAGAGGTGTTCCAAGATTATAAAGTCGTTTGATAGTGGAAACATGTTCTCTGTATATACCCTGACAAATAAGACTGGAAATAGGGGCCATAACTATTAGATAGTCATTGGTAAATCTGATAGGAATTCAGGAGAAATCTCTTTACCCAGAGAGTGGTAAGAATGTGGAACTCATGACTACGTTTAAGGTGAAGTTTGATATACACAAGAGAGTGAAAGGAGTAACAGGATATGTTGATGGACATGGATAAAGAGGGTTAGGAGGAGGCTTGCATGGATCATACAAGCTGCCATAGATCAGATGGGCTGAATGGTCAATTTAGCTGCTGTAAGTATTTTGTAATAATACAGGAAAGTCCAAAAATGTAAGTATGAAAAGGCAGTCAGTGTGCAAAGAGGGACCAGTGATGAGTGTAACTATAGAAGCCAAATGCACAAGTGAGAAATGATCCCTGTATTAAAACAACAAGTGAGTTATCCAAGAAGAAATTTGTGGAGGTGGATGTGGGGTAGATGGGTGGACCAAAGGGATTGAATCCTGGAGTAAAAATCATTGTTACCCAGGGATCTCACTATTTCCATTCACTGTATGCCATTTGGGCCACTTGTTATGATTAGGTTAAGATAAATGTCACTTTTGGAGGTATCCCTAATACAATGGGGTCAGAAAGCAGTCAGGTGTTGCACATATGAGTTTTTATTCTTAATCAGTTGTGACTTGTCAGCATTATGAGTTTGGCAATAGGCCCCCCATTGCTAGGAACTTTCTGGGCCAGATATCCGCTATCAAGGCAGGTAGCCTAAGTTGGGAATGAGTGCCAAGGCGACTGGCTAGAAGGTTTGCCTTTGTTCTCTGGACCTCTGGCCAGCATTTTCTGGCCCCAACCAGTGGTGGGCATCGTCGTAGACAGAACAGGAAAATTTGGAGGGCGACCAACAATGTTGGCTGCTCTCCAAATTTTCCCATCCAGCTTGTGACAATGCTTGCTGCTGGAGGGGCTGGAAAATCCCGACCTTCATCTCAGTTGTAATAAAAGCAGTTAGGCCCTCCAGTCCTCACTCCTCACACCACCTCCACCCACTCCACATAGCCACTTATTCTCTCTATGCCAACTCAATGCTAACTCATGCCCTCCAGCCACTCTCCATGGCCCTTCATACTCTTCGTGCCAACTCTTGTCCTCCCAGCCATTCTTCATGGCCCCCACACCCTCCATGTCAACTTAAGTCACCAGCCACTCCCCATGACCCCTCATACTCATCATGTCAACATATGCCTCCCCCCACCCCCGGCCCCCATACCCACCATACCAACTTACACTCCCCAGCCATTCCCCATGGCCCCTCATACTCTCCATACCAACCTCAATGTCAACTCATGCCCATTCACCCAGAATGCACTATGTATATAACCAATGAGTCAAATGGCCAATGGGGAAATGTTAAGAAAATAAAAGACCCATTCAAAAATGTTCTTTAAAAAAATGATGTTCCTCCAATCCAATAAAAGTGTCAATCAGGCAGACATTAACGTATCAATAATGAAGGCTACGAACACATCAGACCGCTTAATCTTATCCAGATAAACATTGAGACATTGACAAAAGAGATCACAAAAATAATAACTTATTATAACAGCTTAAAGTCAACAATTCACTTCACTTGTCAAAACAGAATCCTTGCTGAACTCATGTCTTTATTGGTCAGCATGCGCAATGAGGGCAGGTGGAATCCCAGCCAAGATTTAGAGAGAAATTGTTAGAGGAACTTCAATAAGAGCGCACAGTCTATATAAAAGCAGTACCAAGAAGTTACTTTTGGTATCCAAAGGTAGATAGAGATATTGAAGAGTTGATGAAAAGTTGTAAAGAGTTTCTCTGAATGAGAAATTATCCAACCATGGTTCCTTTCATTCCATGGTCAAACACAAGATTTCTCTGAAGGCAAGAAGTACTTTGGTTTGGTTGATAGCTATAGCGAGTGGATAAATGTTGCATCTATGTCCAATACCACAAGTGGCAAACTATTAAGGTTTTAAGAAAATGGTTTGCAATTTCTGGGTTGCCAGAGATGTAGGTGTCAGATAATGGTCCACAGTTTGTGTTAGAAGTGTTTAAAATATTTCTGAATAAGAATGGAGTCAAACACATCCTAATACCACCATAACAGCCAGCAGTGAATGGTGCTGCCAAAAGAAGAGTACAGATTGTGAAGAGGTTTTTGCAGGAATATTTGCTAGGGGACAAGCTAGGCGGTAATTTCCATTTTTCTCTTCTACACAAGCTAGTCAATTTTCTGTTCTCTTACAGAATAACCCTACAGTCTTCAACAGGTTGCCCACCTTATGAGTTAGTTTTTAAACATGCTCCTAGGACAAGATTTAGTTTGCTTAAGCCTAACATCAGTGGTACAGTGAGAGAAAAGCAAGTCAAAATTAAAATGAGCCATGACACATGAGGCATGAAACTCAGAGTTCCGTGCTGGTCAGAATGTCATGGTGAAAAATCACTGAGGTGGTAAGGAGAAGTATGTGATTGGACTTGTTGTAAAGAGACTAGGTATATTCACGTATCTAGTGAAGATTGAGAGAGACTGCATCTGTATCATGTAGATCATTTGCTTGAAAGAGTAAATCTGACAAAGGGAGGAAACGAGAAACCTCCTATAGTCCAAATCCTCCTACAGCCGAAAGTGAATGTCAGAAAAAAGTGAAAGTAAAAAAGAAACTGAAAGTAAAATAGAAACTGAAAGTTTGCCAGTATTACAGAATCCACCTGCAAAGCAACGTGGATCAAAGTGAATTTTCCCCCCATAGGGGGTGAAGTTGAAGGGTCGGCGTGCACAGGCGCACTTCCGGTCAGCGCACCCAATTGGCGGTGCGGCGCCATTTTACGTGGGCAGGCCAATTAAGGTCCACCCAGCGTGACGTTCACACAAAAGCGCTGTGCGCTCCCTGTGCAGGCAGGGGGGGAATCCCAAAGTTGAGAGTGCGCTCTTTTGAGCATGCACACGAAAGAGCGCACTCATTTCCCTGAGGCTAAGTGCAGCCTCAACTGGCCATTGACAGGTCGGCGGGTGCGCAGCTGATTTCGCTGCGCCCCGGCCTTCTTGAAAATTTAAATGGGGTGTGGTGATGTCAGGAGTTCCCCCCGACGTCACCGCGTGTCAATTTATGTATCGGTGAGTTTGCACCCGCTCACCAACGCGTAAAATCCTGCCCAGGGTTTTTGATTAAGACAAATCAATCATGTCACGGTGCCAACCATTAAGTGGAGTTGGTAATCAAAATAAAAGTTCAGGTTTGACATGGTCAGAGATGTTGAGAGAGCAGAATCAAGCTAATGGAAATGGAAGGAAATACCCAGACCGACAAAGAAGCCAGACAGCTAATTGAAAATATGTAGGAAGGATGAAGAAATAAGTTGTTCTCTTCATTACTTCTTGTAAAATGGTGATACTTTTGTTGAAGGCATACTGGTGTTAAGGAAAGCAATTTTTTAATATGTATGTTACTCTGGTTGTGTTGGTCATATCTGTTTTGGCTATATTACAGTAAAACAAGTATGCAATCTAACCTGTTAAATTTTCAACTATTGTTGATGTTGGTTTTGTCATATTATATTCTAGGAACTTATATACATGTGCCATTTTACATTTTAATGTATAAGTTGTTTTTTTCATATGTGGGGAGGGAGTGTAGCAAGATCTGAGCATTTTGTTCTATTGGCCTCTCTGTTGCAGAGGTGTAAATAAAGTTAGTTCAATAATGGCTGCCTGCAGTTGAGCACGTGTTAATTTTACTCAGCGCAATATACAACATGTCCCATGTAATTAATTTAGAAAACTGTCTTCAGCAAGCGGATTGCTTAATTGAAGCGATCAGAGTGGTTTATCTTTCCCAGAATACACAGCATGATTTAATTCCTGGTGGTTAATTTAGCATAGGTACTTCATATGCAATACCGAACCAGTTACCATTTGCAAGCCTAGATGTTGGGTGTCAGAGGGCTATTCATTTGGGTGGGGTTGGGAATATTGCAGATAAGGTGGTCCAGTACTGACGTCCATGATTCCAGTGAGGCGTACTGGTGAGATTTCCTTGCTCTAGCCAGGGATTCTGAGGCCAATCACAGCCCTCTTCTTCCAAGCCTGATTTGAGATTAGCTAACACAATGCACACTGGCACCTTCCCAGTCTGCTTAGTTTAGCAACATAAAGAAGGAGTACAAGTGGCCACTAGGCCCCATTTCCTCTTTTGTGAAACAAATATCTTGTCTGTTTGTCATTTTTGAACCAGCAATGTTAAAGAGCTGGACAAATTGATAGTAACAGCCATGGAGCTAAGCAGGTATTCAGCTAACATCCAATTGTTATATCAAACCGGCTGTTATAATGTGCTTAATGAGGAAAGCCTGCAGGATTTGGCTAATAATCTGTATATTATTTTGAACCATCCTTGCAGAAAATTTGAAGTTGTTTTGGCCATAATATGTTGATTTAAATGTTTAAAAAATGATGAGAGGCATTGCCGGAAGAGAATTTTGACAGATCTAGCCTCTGGTTATCAACTTGCCAACCATAGTAATGCTCGTGTGTCAGATCAATTATCTTCGGGCTTCTACAATAAACTGGGGCACAGAGGTGACTCACTTCACCTGCTGCAAATATGCTCCAAGTCATTTGCTCTCTCTTGGGCCACTTGCTGAGCTAGTTCACGATGAAGAAAAACATATCCATTTTCCCCAAGGAAAAAGGAAATAAATTTTGTTCGTGCACACTGGGATGAAATTTGTGGAGACAGAGGTAGTTCGGAGATGGCCCTGCCGACAATCTTGCGCAACGCGGTGATGCCAATGTGTTGCCACCTCTGTGTGACTTTTTGGAGGCGATTTCTCAGGGACAATGGTATCCAGACCAAAAATGTCAGGCAGGCAATTAAGGTGAAGAAGCTGACAACTGAGAGGGATTTTGTCAGAGGTGCATGGGCCCCACCCTCTGTCAGCACCTTGTCCAAGGCCTGAATTAAGGCGGCAACCATTCAATCCTTCATATAAAAATGGGAAATCAGCAAAAAGAGAAGCTTGTGCCTTGTCACACTTGTTGTGGCAGAAGCAATGCTCTTGGATTGTGACTGTTGAAAGTACTGGGAGATTTAGCGTGGGGTTTAGTTTGGGCCACTGTAAGGTATCAGGGGAACCTTGCAGCTGAGGTGGTTGTAATTGAGTCTCTCTCTGGATATGGGGCCCACCCGGTCTAGCTCCAGCCTCCTGAATACACCTGTTGTCTCACCTCCTGAAAAATTCAGCTGGATGTCGGGCAGTGACCTGGAGCAGTGTGGGACAAGGAAATGGTCCTGACATCGGGTTGTTGATGCTATCAGGAAAATTCAGCCCAGTGGGTGGGTATGGTGGAGGCTGAGCTTCAAGTAACATCATTGCTACCATTTTATAGGCAGAGTCCAAATGCCACATGTCTAGCACCAGCTATTGTAATCTGCCTTTAAGGGATAGCAGCATGACATCACTAGAAAGGAAGTGTGTCATGCGATCCAAACTTTGTTTCACTTTTGCCTTTGAGCACAGCACACACACACATACACACAGCTCTGCTACTGATATCTTCAAGATTTTTGCTTATGTATAAATGTTCTCTTATGCCTAATCTAAATAAATGAACCCACAACATGTCCACACAAACCCTTATGAACGATTGGTGCCTATATCAGTATAACAATGCAGCACCAGCCTTGCACTGTCTGATCAATTTTGTGCTTGAATGCCAATTTGTGATCATTTCATAAAACTTTTCCTTTGTGTGACTCTTCAAACCACTGTTCCAGAAAAGTCAAAGCCATCTAAGGAAGAACATGTTATTTTGTATTTTTAATGAGAAAAGCTGTCCCAACTAAAAGGGATCATGTCAGATTTACTATTTGATTTCTTAATTGGCAATTGTTTTAATATACTGACATTTTCCAACAGTATTATAACTGATTTGTTCAACACAAAATGTACCACTAACAATTTGAATTAATTCTTTAGAAATAAATCAAGCAGCACAAATTAAAATGCCTGGTTTTGCAATGTTGGATGGTAGAAGTGGTGCTGCAAAAGCAGAGTTAAGATCATTATCATTGTACCAATTGGCTCAGCTGTTCACAGATCTGTTGCTAGGCAAAAAGCTCCAATTTATATGCAAATTGTTGAGTAAGCATCACTTTCCTCACCGAGGAAATGGTAAATCCAATATTCTTTCTGTCACTTTTTCCCTTTTATTTATTAAAATCCAGACTTAGTTTTCGTCATAATTTCCTCCCCTTCTCCCACTGAGGCGGTGGCTGATGCATTTTGCTTTTGTATTTGAAATGTCTGTACTCAGGGGGTTGTGAAGCTTTAGAATTCTTTATCCTGGAGGGCTGTAGATGCTAAGATGTTGAGTATATTCAACCTGGGATTGATAGATTTTTGGGTACTTAGGGAATCAGGGGTTATGGGGGTCAGGCAGGAAAGTGGTGCTGAGGTCAAAGATTAGCTATGATCGTATTGAATGTGGGAGCAGGCTTCAGCAGCTGTATGGACTGCTCCTGCTCTTATTTCTTATGTTCTTATGATACTGGTACACAGCTCCATGGGTGCTGGACATCTTCTGGTACCTCGCCAGGCCATTCATCCCATGCAAGCTCCAGGCTTTGAGGCCAAAAGACTATTTGGCCGCACCTACTGCTCTTTTATAGGATTTCCAAAGACAACAATGTTATTGGGCGAATGCTTAAAATGCTCCTGTTAAATTCTGCTCTCTGCTAATTTAAAAGGTGGTGTCAAAATAAACGGATTGACACGTGTTAAAACAGTAGGGTATGGAATTTTATGTGAACGCACCAAGTGTTCATAAAATAGTTTCTCTCAACAGTAATTTCCAGCTGCTGACTCTCACCCCTTCAGTGACACATATCTGCTTAAAGAAACACAGGTTTTCTAATAGATCCATGAAATCTGCCCCCTTTATCATGTGGGTCAATTGTTTGAAAGTTGAAAACTGTGACGAGCAACTCAGGGCATTTTGCCACATTAAAGGTGCTATATAAATGCAAGTTGTTGCTGTATTTCTGGTACGTACTTTGTAAGTTGGCCAGTGAAAATTGGTAAATGTCAGCATCAGCCTGTTAATTGTTGATTGATCATGTTGTTAAAGATATGCAGGTGACGGGCAGTGTATAATTAAGGACTGAGAGCACATATAAAGAGAGTCTGTTCCCCGGCATGCTTGAGGCCTTCTACAACCACTGGGCACCGCAGGGGCTGGAGTGCAGACTTAGCCCCAGGAACGACAATTTAGTTTAGTTAAATAAGTTTCCTTTGAAAGTTTTGTTTTTTATTACAGAGCCCCTTTAAGGGGCTGTCACCCTTAATTGTTAATTAGTATGCTTTATTGGTTTATTGTTTATTTAAAAGAGTATAAAGAGAGAGTGCTGGGACACTGGGTTGATAGTTAGGAGGAAGAGATCTGTAATGCTGCATCCTGTGAATAAACCTACTCTCAAAAATAAAAGATTTTTGTTGAAGCTTTTCATCTTGCGCTCATCAGGACAATTCACAAGAAAGTACCAATGTAAGGGGAAATAACATGTTTATACCGTATGAGAAGAGAGTGCTGATTGGTAGAGGCATTACCATGGAGAACGAACCAGTGATTGGTGACTGACAGTTAACTGCCAAGCATTGTTTGAAATTTAAACCAGGCAGCTTGGCTCTGATTGGTTTGATTGGCCAAGACATTACCCTGGAGAAAGAACCAACGAATGGCTGTCACTTATTTTGTTTCGCTGAAACAGGCGCAATGTGTATACATGTTCTTTCTGTCTGCAAAGAACAGGGCTCTGTGTATTAATATATGTAGCTTCCAGTACACAGAAATGTGCCATACTGTGAGCCCAACTGACAATCTTAAATTAGCTGTCAGTGTAATTCTTATCACACTGAGGATTATTTTTGTTTTTGTTTCAGATTTCCAGCATCCGCAGTGTTTTGCTTTTATCTTATTATTTAGCAAATGTTGTCCAATCATGGAATTGGATCTAATGTTGGATATTGTGTTTTGCATTTTGCAAGCATGGGCTGGTTGGGTGTAGTCTCTACCTTGCTTATTGCTAACAGCAGAAGGGACATGCTGTTTGATATGATCTGCCAGTCTTTGGGATGTATGACCCAAATAACCTAGCATCACACTGGCACTGAAATTCATATACCACATTACTCATCTATATGGTAAGCAGGGCATCTTTTTAGCTTGTCGGCAGCATCCTGGTCGTGGCGAATACCCACTCGTGTTGCTACTGCATAGTAGCAGCGTGAAACAGCTAACTTCACCTGTTGATCAAATTTTGAGATACCTTGCCCTTCCAGGGTAATCTGAGGTAGACTGGACACTTTTCAGGGCCGAAAGTGATGGCCTTTTGCCTGTTCATGAGTTTGTGTGATAGACAGCGTGAAATGATCTGATCAGGGTAGCCATTATCCCACAGGATGTCTTTGCTGCGTCCTATTTCAGCATCAAGCTTGCATGGTGAGGAAATGGCTCGGACCCTATTTATAAGGTTGTTGATAAGGCCAATCTTAAAGCGTGTGGAACTATGAGAGTCCTGACATGTACATTGACCAGTGAAGGTAGCTTTGCGGCAGATTGTGGTAGAGAATTCCTTGGCAGATTTCTCAACTAGTACTTCAAGTAAAAAGCAAGGTATGAACTGTACCCAACCAGCCCGTGCTTGCAAAACTAAAAACACGGTGTCCCACATTAGATGTGTGTCCACGATTTGATAACATTTGCTAAATAATGTTAAGAATTACGCTGACAACCAATTTAAGCTTTTCAGTTGGGCTTGCAATGTGGCACATTTGCATATACTGGAAGCTACATATATTAATACACAGGGCATGTACACAAGAACATGTACACACATTGCACCTGTTTCAGCTAAACAAAATAAGTGACACCATTCACTGGTTCATTGCCCAGGGCAATGTCTTGATCAGAGTTAAGCTGCCTGGTTTAAATTTCAAACAATGCTTGGCAGTTAACCATCTACTGGTGCATTCATCATGGCAGCGTCTCTACCAATCAGCACATTCTCATTCAGTATAAATATGTTTCCCCTGACATTGATATTTTCTTGCAAATTGTCCTGATGAGTTAAAGACAAAAAGCTTCGAAAAAAGTCTCTTTTTTCAGCAATACTCAAGTTCTGTATCACCAAACGACTATAGCAAAGAAAGGGTCTGTATCTTGTTTCATACTTCACCATCTGGCTTGGATCCATTTAACATAGCCCACCCGTCAGGAAAAACCACTCCTGCTGGCAAAGTGGTTTTATATTTGCCAGCCAAGGACAGCAGCTGCCTCCTTCAGATGTCAGCCCTGCCACTGAAGTCAGGAGTACAGCCAATGTTGTAATGTAAGGGGGCTAATGGTTTTGCAATGGATATGCACTGTCCAACTTTCTTCTATACTACAAAGGAGCTGAAATTGCACAAAGCTTTGTGCTATTTTTTTTCAGTCAGATCTAGTAGGAAGCACAATGGAAATATTTCCTTCCTGTCTTACCTTGGTAGCACCAGCTGCAAGGTGTGGCTGTGCAAAAATACATGAAAAACAGTTAACTGGAATCTGGTTAAAAAGTCTCGTTGGGCAGCCGAAAGTATTCTACCCTCACGAGTGGGTGGGGTAAGGCTTTTTTGAAATTTAACTTAACATGAAGCTGATGGGCTTCGAACTTCACCCGTTCTCATTTGAAAAACCTCCCTCATGCTGACCCATCACAAAAGGCAAACACAATCACATCTGCTGTGTCCTCCCTTCTCTCTCGAACCAGATTGATACAGCGAACTATCTAACCCCACTGACATTGTGCAAGGAGCCAACAATGCATAAGCCAGTAGTAACTCTGTTAGCAGGTTGAATTATGAGCTTTGGCTACAGCGTGCATCATTGTTTGATGTGCATTCTCCTTTATGCAGCTGGAGGGATGCTGAAAACAAGCTTGTGCGAAAGATAGAAGCACCAATCCAAGAGTAAATGTAGTGCTGAAGATAAGCATGAGCAGGGATATCTTGATCTCAAATACCTTCGAAAGTATAGTCCAAAAAAAAAAGGCAAAAATACATTTGGCTACTGAATTCTCTTTGCACATTTTGCAAGTTACTAATTTTCATTTTTAAAGATTTTCAAGAAAAGGTACAAAATTCATAGGGGCATTTATAATCAGTTATTTGCTGATGAATTTTTGAATAAAATCGATTTCCTTAAAATCTCCTTAAAAATCTCTTCCTTTCCTTCCAAAAATCGAGTCAGGGGGATGGGTGAGTGCCCACATCCACAATCCACATGCACATTACATGGTGCAAATGGTGTGCTGAGGTCACTGATGGCGAGGAACATGCATTGCTTGTCTTGATGTGCAGCAGGGATAGAAACGAAGGCTGTGCGATTTGGATTTTTTTAAAAAAAGGAACCTGAAAGTTTTCTTCAGATACTACAGTATGGACAATATTCATTACACTACAGGGAGCATACAGCAGCACAGTTACCGTACTGATTCCCCCCTGCAGACTGAGGTCATCAAAGGCTGACTTTGCATTAATTAGTAAACGCAAGATCACAACTATTCCTCTGTGCATAATCCATTCATTTTGGTAGGATGAACAAGGATAGGCAACATAAAATAAATGGTGCAGGAGCACAGGGGCCTGATTGGTGCAGGTTGGCCTTAGCAGTCACCTACATAATCCACGGAATCCTACCAAACGCCCCAGATGATGAACATGGTCACCTTCGATTTGAAGGTCAAACAAGGAAGGAGCCACTTTATGACTCTACGATCCTCAAAAAATGTTATTTCACCATCAGTGTCAGGTATACGTCTGGTACCATAACAAACAAATTATTCTTAAATAATTTGAAATAATTTTTAAAAAAACTATTTAGGGTTTAAGTGAGTCTGATGGTGAGCCCCACAAAGTGGTATCCATGAGATTTAAACTTCAATTCATCCAAAATTCAGTTGAACATATTGTGTTCCACACCAAGTCCCACTTGCCGATCAACACTATATGTTCGATAACCAATATCAGATCACAGCTCCGCAATGCCTCAAGTTTTAAATTTTTATCATGTTCAGGTCCTTTCATGGTTTTGCTTCTCCCCATCTCTGTAATCTCCTGCAGCCCTACAACTATTAGAGAACAACTCTGGCTTTTTAAGGATCCCTTCCCTCCAATCACTCCACCACAACAATACAATAAACTCAAAAGAAGCTGTTAAACCTATCCATAGTGAAGAGATGCTACTATGCAACCTTGGCATATCCAGCATCCCTACTTTAGCTAGAACATAACAGTAATGGTCCACCACAGCTCGTGTCAAACAGATGTTCTGGAAGCTTCTACTGGCCAATATAATGCATCAGAAGTCACTTAGCACGAATGATCTTGGTAATGGATCTGTAAACAGCAATTGGTACAATGATATTGCACAAACCAGGGAAAATGAAACAAAAAACAATAATTGTGGTTTAGTCTAAACACTGACAGATTATATAAAAAGCAAAGGTTATTCAAAGTTCCCAGTTGGTTAAATTTGGTTCTATAATAAACAAGTGAATCATGTGCAGCTATAGAAAGAAACCATCTCTTGAGGTGACTGGGTACAACTGGACGTGGTGTTAGTACAATCTCACTGCTATTCAAGTCAGGGCTGCTGTCCATAACAACACTCTAATTATATAAAGGGGTGAAAATCATTGCTATTTATTGCCACGGACCTATGTCAAAATAAACTCGGCACAGATTCCCAAACAATTTATAATTTGCAGTCTCCACGCTTAATCGCAAATTGACTCTCCTTTTTCTACAAACAGTCCAGCACCATGTAGTCATGCTCCAGTGCAGCCCATATTAGCCACTGCCTACATTAATCTTGCCAGGAGGGACAGCTTTCAAAACCCTGGCAGTCTCCAGGCTGCACACCTTCCTCAGGGAAATCAGCAGCCGTGTAAGTAGCAATTCTTTGTTCTGATTACAGTGCTGGATATTAGTTTGAATTCATATCAGTTTGACAGTCCTTCCTTTTTGTTATACTTACACTTCAATGGGCTGGTATCAAGTAATTTTAATTATAGACTAGCGCAGTTGCACTCTTGACGCACAACACCCCGTCATGTGCTTTTTCTCATCTCACTAGGATTCATAACTTCTGTCACAAAACACTCATCTTGCAGTAGGGAAACAAGCATCCATAGGTAAAAGTGATATGAAAATGTTGCTGGAATTTGCCTCTGTCGAACGCATAACTCACCCTTCATTATTTATTAACTGCTGCAATAGAATCACTGACACACTTCACGTGGGCACAGCCCTTTGTTGGATTCTACTGTACATTCATTTCCCTATTCACGGGCTCACTTGTGCCCATCCATTCTCTCACACAGGAGCTAGCTCACAATCCCCCAGCTCATGGGGTTCTGAGTGGTCTTTTGCCTCCCAGGTGCCGCGTACAGAGTGTGGGAAAAGCTTCGCAAAAAGGGATGGTAAGCAGGCCAAAGTCAAGGTCTCTGTTGAATTAATGTCAAGGGGAAGGACAGGTTGGCAACCTTGCAGAGGGTCTCTAAAGTACTAGGTGGACTAAAATGCAGGGTTTCTAGGGTTAGTCAGCACCAATTGGAGAGGGACAGGTGATGCCTGGTTAACTTCACTGAATTTATTGAGGAAAACACAGAGCGATAAAGAGAATGCCTTGGATATTCCAAATGTGGATTTTCAGAAGGAATTTGATAAGATGCTACAGAAGAATCGTTACAAGTTGACTGTATGTGACATTAAAGGACGTGTAATGATATAGATGGAGGAATGCTTAGGGGACAGAAAGCTAAAATAGAAGGTCATGGACGTTTTACTATTATACTAATGATTTAGGAAAATGTGCAAGAGGAGTAAGGTCAAGTGTGTATTAGAGTGCAATTTGACCAAATGGCTAGTGTGGGAGAAAGCGCTGTTGCAGACTTGCTGGGTGAGGTTGCCTGTTTTGCTGCTGCAACATTCCGTGGGGCATGTGTCCTCCGCCTAAAGTTTCATATGGCCTAGGTTCGGGGGATTAGGCAGGAGAGACATGAGCAGAATTGCGTGTCACTGGATCTTTCCTCCCTTTGTGCTTGATGCACACATTCTCCAGGGCCTCCCTGGGGTGGCTGGGGCGTTCCTGCCATGAAAGGCAGTCACAGCACAGTGCTTCCGCCAGGATCCACCAATAATTACTGCCCTTGGAAACTGGGTGTGAGAGGATGTGGTCTCACCCCTGACCCCCTCCCCACCCTCAATAGGGGCTGCCCTTTCGAGCCTGTTCCGTCACTCTTTGACTGATCAGTGCGTCAATGTCATCTACCTTCCTTTGCTCCATGTCCCCTGAAACCCTCAACATACAAATCAATCTCATTGATTAGTCCAGCATCCACAACCTTTTGGGGGAGAGAATTCTAGATTTTCCCTACCATTTATGCAAAGAAATGCTTCTCACTCCTAAAATATGCTAAATTAGCCAAGCTGTCATTGAAGATTACACCCACACCTGAAGGAATAGTTTCTCTGTATTCACCCTTTTGAATCCCTTTATTATTTTAAACATCTCAGTGAGATCATCGTTCAACCTTCTACACGGAAAGTGAATGCAGCTTGCCCTCACATTTGAATTCTTTCAGCCCTGATACCTTTCTGGTGAATCTACACACCTCCTGAGGTGTGTTGCCCAAAATTGAACCCCAGGTGGGGTCTGGCCAAGACCCTGTGCATTTCCTCACTTCTGTATCCAAACCATCTTGAGATAGAAGGCCAACATTTGACCTGTAAAGGAGCTGCCAACAGCATCTCCCACTTAAAATAAGTTTGTAAATATTCAATCCGGGGAACAGCAGACTGCCACTCAGAGACTGGAGCCATTTTACTGTCATTATTCACTGTCACACAACCTGCCAGGGATTTGCACCGGTCATAAAGGCCTAAAGTGTTGCTCATTCCCAGGCAGTATTCCCACTCGGTGCTCATTCCCAGACGGTATTCCCACTCGGTGCTCATTCCCAGACGGTGTTCCCACCCGGTGCTCATTCCCAGGCAGTATTCTCACCCGGTGCTCATTCCCAGGCAGAATTCCCACCTGGTGCTCATTCCCAGGCAGTATTCTCATCTTGTGTTCATTCCCAGGTGGTATTCCCACCTGGTGCTCATTCCCAGACAGTATTCCCACCCAGTGCCTGTTCCCAGGCTGTTTTCCCATCTGGACCTCATCCAGCCCATTCAGATGAGTTAAACACAGACACTAAATAGGTTCAGTTAAAGTCAGCTCAGCAACCTTCTTGTGTGAGGACAGGAAAGTCAGCACCTATAAATGTCCTGTAGAAACCCTTAACATTCTTTGCTTCCCATCTTATACAGACTCTCATCAACCTTGTTTCGCTCCTTTAGGTGTTTTGCTTTTAGAAATAAATCAGATGAAAAAAACGCATTAAAAGGTATCAGCAGGGATTGTTTTGCACCTACCTGTAGCAAAGTCTGTAGAGATTTGATTGGAGAACATCAAGGTGACCATGGGGGAAAAGAGAGACAAGAACAGGTTAGCGCATTCACCTGAGTTAATTTGGAACATTCATACTGCAATTAAATGCGGTCAAGTTATGAGGACCCTGTCCTTACACTCATGCCTGTCTGAAGTAATGAAACGACAAACAAGCTGATGGTGAATTTATATTGTCAATGCAGCATTGGTGCCATGTAGCTTTGCTTCACATTGATGCTGCAGTTAGAATGTAAATGTGGCATGCGTTTGTTATCTGGGTCCAACTTTACAGAAGGCTGAAGCTGAGTGAAAATCCTGAAATTCTCTGGAGAAGGAAATTGCACTTTGGAGTCAGGTTGGAACTTCTACACCTGATTACGGTCCAAGCCGGTGTCACTGTGATGTGGCTCCAGTTTCACAGAGATGCTGTGTTTGTGGAGTGTGACTGTACTATTACACCCTGTTAAATTCCAGAATCGGCATTATTGGAGGGGGTGAACCGGAACAGCAAAGCGTGTACAGCAATTCCGGTCACCATGCAGGAGCTAAAAAGGCACAAGTCTGCAGCCAGAACATGTCTGGTGTTAGCAGTGGCAGTGCTGGTGTTTGCTATTAGCGATGGTGCTGCCTTGGGGGAAACCACATCCTTGGCAGTCTACAGCACTGCCACTGGAATTGAGTTACCATGGGCTGTAAAAGCAATGCCAGTATTAGTGATTTTTGGTTTTTGATGCTGTTAGCATTACAGGACCAATTTTATTCATCAGTAATACTGTCTGCCGGTGGCGTACAGAGAAATGTTGGCCGCACTGTCCATCCATTCGGTGGATTCCGCACTGTTAACACCTAACATTAGCTCCAAGGCTCCTCATAAAATTTAGCTGTGACCTACAATTTTCTTTTTGCGTTTACTCATGCAGGACTATAAATTGTAATTTATTAGAGTTAGCTGCAAGACTATAGAACACTGCAGTATTGTGGAGTTGCTTTAGTTGCAGTGGATTCTCTGTTGTACAAGGCCATTAGAACCTACATCATCGGTACCATCTGAGCCAGATGGTGATCTCATTCCATTCTGCTATTTAAAAATCAATAAATACACTAAGTAAGGACCAATTAACCCATATAATGCTGCCTTCCTGGGGAGTACTTTCATTTCTACCAGCCTACAGTTCTGTTATACACGCTTATCAGCAAATGTTTCATCAACTTGTTCCCTTGGTCTCCCTTGCATGGACCTGTATGTACTTGTTCGGTGTCAAACATCAAGAGTGAGCAAACCTCCCTCGTTCCTTCACTGTCACTGGGTCAAAATCCTGGAAATCCCTCCCTAACAGAACTGTGGGTGTACCTACACCACATGGACAGCAGCAGTTTAAGAAGGCAGCTAACCACCACCCGCTCAAGGGCAGCTAGGGATGGGCAACAGATGCTGGCCTAGCCAGTGAAGCCCACATCCCGTGAACCAATAAAAAAATTGCATAGTTATGGGCAGGAGAAGACATTCAGTCCATCTGGTCCGCCTATACCTTCAATGCATTTCTAACAACCCTGAATCTTATCTGTTGACAGGAACTTGTCTCGCTCCATTTCAAAATCCATTAAGGATATCTTCTTGCTCCATCACCATCATTGTAAACTCTCTTTGGGCAATGATTTTGAAATCGCTTGCCAGGATTCACTCCCCCTTCAGCCATCTCAAACTGGAACTCTATCCCTAAAACCCTCAGTCTGGCTACGGCTGTCTCTCTGGTTCACTACAAGCCTTCCACTTTAACCATGCATTCGACTCATCCATTACTGCTCACCGCCCGCTTCTCTTCCGTGAAGAGCCGGAGGTTGAGGTTATATATGCATTTTATAAATGCACAACTTTAATGTTACTAAGTCTGTCATCACCTCCACCTCTCATTCAGCTTCATCTCCAGTCAGTTCCATACCATCCACAATACAGGTACTGGACCTCATATCCGGGAAGCTCGGAACATGGATGTGCTAGATTTGGGATTTTCTGGATTTTGGGTCCTAGGCCTATCATTTACTTATAATACATAAAATAAAGCATGAAAAGTAAAAAATAGAAGAGTTATATTCAAAATTATTGGCCCCAGGGGGCCAACTCTGAGTGAAGCCAGCTTTCAGATCCTTCCGGATTTTGGGACACCGGATAAGGAGCTTGGTACCTGTATACCTGTATGTCTTTTCTTTCCAATGCATTGTATGTTTACACATAAATGACAATATGCCCCAGCCATCTACTTCCATCTACTGTGTTATGACAGAGGTTCCCAAACTGTAGGCTGCGACCACCAGTGGGGGCACAGGATAAGATTTTGGGGTCACAAGCTTCAAGGCAACAATGGAGGCCATGGAGCTCGGACTGAGTTTAGACAGCTGTGATGTCCGTTTAAATGCTTGTGTTTTTCCTCATGTTGTCTGGCGTGGCTTAATCATTTGTTCTCTGAGGCCCGGTCGCTGTTACGGCTGCAGCCTGTAAAATGGTGGGCCTTCGCTTTTCACAGAGCATACCCAGCAGTTTTATCTCGTCCCTGCCCCCTCCCCACTGCATCCCTCCCCACTGCTCAACAACTCTCTAAATCCTGACCCTCTGGCCCATTCACCCCCACTCATGAAGGGTCACACAAAGTCTGAGGCATTAAAATGGGGTCACATCAGGAAAACATTTGGGAAGCACTGTGTTATGAGTTGAGTAATAGAAAGACTTGCATTATATAGCACCTTCCATAGCCTTAGGATGTCCCAAAATGCATTACAGCCAATGAAGTACTTTTTGAAGTGAAGTCACTGTTGCAATGTAAGGAATGTGGCAGGCAAATTGTACACAGCAAGATTCCACAAACAACAACATGATGATGACCATTGTTGGTTGAGAGATAAATTGGGAGAACTTCCCCGCTCCTCTTCAATTAGTGCCTGGGATCTTTTATGTCCTCCTGAGAGGGAAGACGGGGCTGTAGTTTAACTCAACTCATCCTAAAGCCAGCACCTCTGACAGTGCAGCATTCCCTCGGTACTGCTCTGGAGCATCTGCCTGGATTTTGATAATTATCTGGATAATGAGGATCCATTTCATTTTGGTGCAAGACAATCTAAATAGACAATCTAAATAATTCATGCTTTAGCAAATGATATTCAGACCCCTTGAGCAATTCTATTGATAGACATCTTATTGTTTGTTTGATACTGATTTCTAAACAGGTTTGATATTTTCTGTTCTGATATCTTCTCTCCGTTAACCTGCCTTTTTGTTTTCCAGATGTTGATCGATATTTTCCACTGTCTTTTCAGTTTAATGGTTAAACATTGACTAACTACCATAATCTAGTCAGAATTTTAAACCATCCTGAACTCAGGAATGTAAAATAGCATTCTTCTCAATCAACAGGCTTATGTGAATGCTCAGCATTCCACGAGGTACAACATGTTACTCTTCAAATGTATTGCCACAGAGCGAGAGAGATGGACAAGGGATAACGGGTAAAAGCAAAAAGCAAAAGATGAAAGCAAAATACTCTGGATGCTGGAAATCTGAAAAGAAAATAGGAAATGCTGGAAAAACTCAGCAGATCTAACAGCATCTGTGGAGAGAAAGACAGAGTTAACGTTTTGAGTCCGTTTGACTTTTCTTCAGATTAAATGATGACCACATAATCTGATTTAGTGCTGTTGGGTGAGGGATAAATATTGGCCAGGCCTCCCTTGTTCTTCATCAAAAAGTGCCATGGGATCTTTTACATCCCATGCTTAAAAGGCCTCATCTGAGCTCTCATTAGGTCTCATCTGAAAGATGGCATCTGCAAAGGCACAACACTTGCTCCGTAATACACTGAGATGTTAGCCTGGGTTATATGCTCAAGTCTCTAAAGTGAACTCACAACCTCTGCAGTGAGAGTGGTGCCACTGAACTCAAGTTTCAGAGCGTTGGAGTGACAGAGAAATACCTACAAATGGAGAAGCATCCCCCAACCTTCAGTATCCCCCATCCTGCTTCTTCCCCCGTACATCCACTACAAATCTCCTCCATTCTTGTAGACAATAACTCCCGCTCCAGTGCTTCATTCAAGGGGCCAGTTTGTGTGTGTGACCCTAGAAGGCAATTGGCACCTGGCTATTTTAACTGGCAGCATCATGACCAAGTCTGCTGCTGTGTACCTCCAACATCCACCTGCACGCACTCTCCAGCAGAGGTCGCTGTGCAGCAAAGAGGAATGAGAAGCTCTGCAGATTTCATCAGCTTCCTCATCTGCTGCCACCCAAGGCCCACACCCAGCGTGATTCCACTCACGATCATAGACTATTGATCAAATTGAAAAGAGCAATGTCAGAGTTATGAAAAGATCCAAAAATAATCTTAAGATTTACCCTTCAGAAACAAACATATTCAGACAGAGGGAGACACCTGCACACATTCTGAAAGATGCACATGTACACATATCCATACATGTATGCATTAAAACATACAAAACAGGACAATAGCACATATGTACACAGGCACAAACATGCCCACACATACATGTGTACATGCACAATTATACAGATACCTGTGCTCAGATATGTTCACATATGCTTGCACATGTATCGTACACGTATGCACACACATTCTCCATATCTGCTAATGCTTTCCAGTCAGGCCATCTGAATGGACTCCACTGGATCTGTTGCTGTCCTCAGAAACATGTGACAGAATCTATTCAAGTGTGTGTGTTTTTTTTTAATGGAAAATGGAATAACTGCCCATCTGGCAGAAGGAAGGCAGCCATTCAGAGAGACTCATTAGAGACTGAGCAGAGAACAAAAATTCAGCCATTTGCACATTCAAGGCTGAGTTAAAGATGCTGTGGAATTTTCCTTTGATCTCGTTATGTGCGTTCATTCTAGTCACATGGATATCAGGTTAACTGCAATTAAACAATGTGGTCTGCTGTTAACCATTTCACTGCTTACAATAACTAGCTTAACAATTCTGATTGGTTGCAATTTACGCAGAATTTACATGCTGCTGATGTTGCAACTTCTGGTGTCTTTATTTCTGGAACAAAAAGGTCTTTTCTAAGTGCCTTCAACTCGCTCAGTGTTTTAGAGCCTGCAGGACCATCGGCTGAAGCAGTGACAGTCACTGATTTTTGCTGTGACGCTTTGCATTCAGTGCTGCAGGTTTATGCACTGCTTCTATGACATTACAACACTGTCTCACAAGCCTTGGTATAAATATAAATTCAGATTACGACAGAACACTGCCACAGGAAGAAAGAATTTCTATTTCTATCATGTCTTTCAAGACTTCCCAAATGCTTTACAGCCAATGAAGTGATTTCAAAGTGTAGTTGCCGCTGTTATAATGTTGAAAATGTAGTAGCTAATACGTATGCAGCAAGGTCCCAAAAAGAGCAGTTTAATGATGATCAGATAATCTGATCTGGTGCTGTTGAGCAGGGGATAAATATTGCCCAGGCCTTCCTTGTTCTTCATCAAAAAGTGCCATGGGATCTTTTATGTCCCATGCTTAAAAGGCCTCATCTGAGCTCTCATTAGGTCTCATCCAAAAGATAGCCCCTCGACAGTACAACACTCACTCCATAATGCACTGAGGTGTCAGCCTGGGTTATGGGCTCAAGTGTCTAAAGTGAACCCACAACCTCTGCAGGGAGATGGTGCCACTGAACCCAAGTTTCAGAGTGTTGGCGTGACAGGGAAATACCTGCAAATGGGTAAGTTATTGCTTCAGATTCCTCATTAATAACTTGATACCCTGCTCACCAGAACTCCCCTGATTCTGAGGAGGGATCATACAGCCAGTATCAGGGAAACAGCATTTTAACACAAGCCACTAGCAAAATCAAAAATGATCTTGCTGTTCTCAAAGCTGCTGTAAGTACTGGTGTGGCACAACACAACTAAAATGTTTCCTAAATAGAGCACCTATCAAACACTGTGCTTTGCTGATAACTGTAAAGCAGTTTGAACTGTGCAATGCCCATCCTGAATAGGTGTGTTCAGTTTACCGAATGCTGCACTGACCTTGAGAGCATCAAAGTAAATCAAGATCCATTTGAAAAGCTGTTTTTAGTTGGTGCCCAGGGGCAGCAGCATCAGGACAGCTTGGAGTATGACTGCCCCTGTAACACTGGCAGCCTGTACGACTGCTTCTGGTGGCAATGGCAGCGAGGGGTACGTCTGTCCCTGGTGGCAATGGCAGCTTGTACGACTGCTTCTAGTGGCAATGGCAGCGAGGGGTACGCCTGTCCCTGGTGGCAATGGCAGCGAGGGGTACGCCTGTCCCTGGTGGCAATGGCAGCCTGTACGACTGCTTCTGGTGGCAATGGCAACCCGGAGTACGACTGCTTCTGGTAACACTGGCAGCCCATACGATTGCCTCTGGTGAAGCTGGCAACCTGTACTTCTGGCTGCACATGGGCTAAGGAGACTGATGCAGCTTGGTCTCCACTTGGAGGTGCTGTATTTTATGCCTTGGGGATATATGTAGAGATGACACACCATCTTGTGTGTGTGCACCAGGAGTTTTATTTACAGTGCTTTAAAATGTCTGCACCCACCATGGTGGGTGGGTGGATGTCCCTGTAGGGCTGCTGCTGCTCAGGCATCTGCCCGTATCATGTTAATAACTGTATCCCTGGGATATGGAACAGAGGCAGAGACAAAATCTATCCTTGTGTGTACCTGGAGCACATCTGGCACACATCCAGCCTCACATGCAGTAACATCGGAATATCTATCCCTTGAATATAGTGGATGGAAACCCTTTGGTTAGTCACCATAGTCCACTTAAAATATTAACCTAGTCCTTTTTAGTTGAGATACTGACGAGACCCACTGTGTATTTCCAACAACAACAACAACTTAAATTTATATAGCACCTGTAAAATAATAAAATGTCTCAAGGTACTTCACAGGAGCATTATACAAAAAAGTATGAAACCAGGCCACAAAAGGAGATATTAGGTCAGATGACCAAAAGCTTCTTCAAAAGGTAGGTTGTAAGGAATGTCTTAAAGGAGGTAGAGAGGCAGGAGGTGTAGGGAGGGAATTCCAGAGCTTGGAGCCTGAGTAACTGAAGGCTTGGCCACTAAATACTGGAGTGATTAAAACTGGGAGTGCACAAGAAGCCAGAACTTGGGGAGTGCAGATATGTCAGAAGATTATGGAGTTGGAGGAGATTACAGAGATAGGGCGGGGTGTGGCCAAGGAGGGATTTGAAAACAAGGACGTGAATTTTAAAAACAAGGTGTTGCTTGACCAGGTGCCAATGTAGGTCAGCGAGCACAGGGGTGAGAGGTGAACAAGACTTGGTGTGAGCTAAGACCTGCCACCAGATTTTTAGATGACCTCAGTTAACCAAGAGTGGAATGTGGGAGACCATCTAGGAGTGTGTCGGAATAGTCAAGTCCAGCAGTAACAAAGGCAGATGAGCTGAGAGAATAAATTACTGGTAAAGCTTTCTTTTTTATTATTTTGTGTTTTGATGTTTGTGTAAAGTAATTCAGGTCTGCTATTAAAACTCTGAGGAATCAATGTGCTGATTCCTTTACTGCCTGACTTACCATAGTGACTTTGTCTACCCATTGTTAGAAACACTTGGCTTTGACTGTTCTCCATTTTCCATCATGTCCATCAAGAATCTCTTAGTATTCATCTCATGAATCATAATTTGTTTTTTCCTCTCCCTTGAACTATCTAGCTGCATAGTCTGAACCCCACCCCCACCCCAGTTTGGTACAAAGTAAACTCCAACTTCCAATCCTACTTCAGTGAGCAGTTGCTGAGTGGGGGGTTGCTTCCAATGGAATTGGGGGGCAGAAACTCATAGAACCAACAATTCCATGACAACAACAGGACCAACAGATCATTAAAGCCATAGGTTCAATAGATCATTAAAACTGGGCCCACCAAATTTGTTGCTACTTGCCTACAAAACCACAATGCTGTACTGTTCTACATGAGAGTTACAGTCTCAAACAATGCAGAGATTTCAGATGTCGCCCAATGCGGAGAAGTGCAAAGTATATTTTGGGGCAGGATTTTCCCTTTGTCGGGTGGGCACAGCAGGCGAACCTGGGAGCGGCCGCAAAACAGAGCACCGCCCACGATCGGCCCCTGACCGCGATTTCACGCTGGCTGGCCAATTAACAGCCAACCAGCATGAAATGTGCGCTGAGAGCCTCAGCACTGCTGGGGTGGGTGCAGGAGGAGTGCGAGCGCTGAAATCTGCACAGGCGTGGGGGGAGCCTACACTGAAAGCTCCCTGAAGGCACAGAGCTGCCTCAGGGAGCTGAAGAGTTTTACAATGAAAAATAAAGATTTAAAAAATAAGGGAAACATGTCCTCACATGTGATTCAGTCACATGAACAGGGACATAATAAAAATGATGTTTAAAAACTTTTTTTTTAAATTACCATTGGAAACGTCACCCTGCCTGTGGATGAGGTTTCCTAAAAAAATGCAAAGGCCATCTGGCCTATTTGCCCGCCCGCCAATCGTAAGGTTGGATGGGCAGTGAAAAATACAAATTAATTACTAGTTTAATGGCCTCAATAGGCCTCTTAATTGTCGGCGGGAGTGCTGCCAACTCTCGCGCATGCCCGCAACCGAAATATCGTGTGAGTGCACGAAAATGTCAGGACACTCGCCCGAAGTCATCGTGCGCTATTTCACTCCCTATCGGTTCGGGTGTGCACCCGCCCATGTGACATAAAATTCTGCCCTTGGGATAAAGAGCAATAAAAGGAACGATAGCCTACAATCCTTAACAGCTTAGAGGAATAGGGATCTACATTGTGGATGCATAGATTGTTAAAGATGGAAGTACAGCGCAAAAGGATTCAGAGCTGCACACATTTATTTATACATAAGTGAAATGTCTGTCTGTCTGTCTGTCTTTGTTTTTGGCAAACTCCTCCAAGGTCATTGGGACAAATCTCCACCAAACTTGGAGGGATGATGCCTTGGACCAAGGGTCATGTCGTAGGAGAATTGACATCTAACTTCTCCCACCGAGGGCGCTTCAGCCTCCTAGCAGGGCATCCCACGGCCCTGCCTACTTTGTGTCCCTGTTGTCACTGTAACTCAGACGTGCTTTAACCAACCTTAACCTACATTCCAAGAAAGAATGTGATGAATTTAAGTCATCAAACGCCACCTTTCTTTCATGTTTCATTTGTTTCGTATCTCATTTTATTTGCTTCATGTAAGTTATGTTTTGAGACACTGCATGCTATTACTTGGTAAGGGAAAGTGACAGGTAGCACATAGAGCCGGGGAAGATGAAAAGGCTAGAACAAAAAAGCAAAAAGTTGACAGGCAGCAATTAGGGAAAAAGAAGATGAAGACACGAGAGCAAGAAGTTGACAGAGAGGGACAGGATGCAAGAAAAAACAGTGCTGCAAGTCAGAGACCAAGACTGTTCTCGGAAGCTTTCATCTCTGATCCTCATCATAATTACAAGTCAGATCCAGAATATGATGTTGGCAGTAGATCAGATATAAGCGAAGATCGTGTGCAATAAAGTGGAAAGATGAACCACCTTCGATGCGTTGTGCAAATGGTAAAGTACAATTGCCACCCTTAAGTGAATGTCTTTCTGTTGGAAACAATAAAAAATCAAAACACTTCTCAAAACACATTAGAAACTATAACAGCTGGGCAAGATCACCAAGAAGTCTCTTCATATTGTCTCAAGAAGGTAGGATTTCTAATGCGGTCTATCATGAAATATTTCATGTTTAACTGCAGCGGTTCAAGAACGCAGCTCACCATCACCTTCTCAAGGGCAACTAGGGAAGGGCAATAAATGCTGGCCTAGCCAGCGAAGCCCAATCCCACAAATGAATAAAAAAAAACACTGAAAATGTAGACAGTGATACTGACAATGTAGAGAGTGACACCGACAATGTAGAGACACAATGCAGAGCTTGACACTGACAACGTAGAGAGTGACACTGACAACGTAGAGAGTGACACTGACAATGTAGTGAGTGACACTGACAGTATAGAGACTGACACTGACAATGTAGAGAGTGACACTGACAATGTAGAGAGTGACACTGACAGTATAGAGTGACACTGACAACATAGAGATTGGCACTGACAGAGATTGACACTGACAACATAAAGATTGACACTGACAATGTAGAGAGTGACAATACAGATATTTTCTTTGACACCGATGATGAAATATTAGAGTATTACTGAAAAAGTGACATATCTAAGCTTTTTGTCTTGCACTCCAGGACACTTTGCAAGAATACCAATAAAAGGGGAAAACAACAATTTATACTGTATGTGAAGAGAATGCTGATTAGTTGGCAGGTGGGCTCTGATTGGTAGAGGCATTGACATGGAGAATGCACTAGTGATGGTGACTGACAGTTAACTGCCAAGCACTGTTTGAAATTTAAACCAGGCTGTGAATGGCTGTCACTTATTTTGTTTCGCTGAAACAAGTGCAATGTGTGTACATGTTCTTTCTGTCTGCAAAGAACAGGGCCCTGTGTATTAATATATGTAGCTTCTAACACATGCAAATGTGACACACTGTGAGCATGACTGACAATCTTAAATTGGTTGGCAGTGTCATTCTTAGCACACTGAGGATTATTTAGCAAATATTGTCCAATTGCGGAATCACATCTAATGTTGGACACTGTGTTTGAGTTTAGCAAGCATGGGCTGTTTGGGACAGTCTGTACCTTGCCTGTTGTGAACAGCAGCTGGGACATACTGTTTGATATGATCCACCAATCTTTGGGATTTATGGCCTACATACCAAGAATCACACTGGCACTGAAACTCATTTGTGTGAGAGGCAGAAAGGCTTGACGGCAGCATCCTGTTAGTGGCACATACCACTCATGTTGCTACTGCATAGTAGCAGCATGAAACAGCTAGCTTCACCTGTTTTTTTCAAATTTTTGAGATACCTTGCCCTTCCAGGGTTAACTGAGGTACATTGGGCACTTTTCAGGGCTGAAAGTGATGGCCTTTGGCCCATTCGTGAGTCTGCGTGATATACAGCGTGAAATGTCTGATCAGGGTAGCCATTATCTTGCAGGATGCCTTTGATGCGCCCTAATTCAGCATCAAGTTTGCATGATGAGCAAATAGCTTGGGCCCTATTTACAAGGTAGCTGATATGGCCAATCTTATAGTGTGTGGAACTGCAAGAATCCCAATGCCTATATTGACCAGTGAAGGCAGGCTTGTGGTAGACCGTGGTCAAGAACCCATAGCAGATTTGTATCACACACACTATAAGATTGGCCATATCAGCTACCTTGTAAATAGGGCCCAAGCCATTTGCTCATCATGCAAACTTGATGCTGAAATAGGGCGCATCAAAGGCATCCTGCAAGATAATGGCTACCCTGATCAGACATTTCACGCTGTATATCACTAGTACACCAAGGAAGTGGAGTTCAGTTGACTGCTCCATTTCATCAGTGAATTTGAATGCAGGATGGAGCCCATTAAGACAAGTAAGCAAATTGTTACATGCAAGCTGTGGATTCCAGTATAGCAAACATATCATCCACATATCGGAAATATGCGAGGGGTAGGAGATTAGGTGTAGTTCCATCGAAGACATATTTCTCATGGAACCCAACAAAGATGTTTGCAAGAGCTGGGCCTAGAAGGGAACTCATGGCAACACCATCTATCTGGGCATACATGTCAATGTATCAGTAATTACATTTTTAAGGTCCAATAACAATCTTCTTGTTGGCTGGCAATGACATTGTATAGCAATTATATCATTAAGACAAGCGCGTTATTAAAACAGGTGTTGGGCATTGTCGCACCTATAAATATGTACAGCTGTAACACTGGCGTGGAAGGGACTGGGAGAATCTGCTACAATGCAGAGCTGTCTTGAGAATAAACCTGCTTGAGGTTAAAGACTAGCTTTGGACTCATTCTTCCATGAACAAGCCCTTATTGTGAGTAACATTACATGGTGTCATTAAAACTGAACTCAACTGAGTGAGTTGCCGAGTTCATAAGTTCAATGAATACTGATTCATGCAATGATGGCGGGCCAATCAGATTCGCAGGTGTGGCACATCTGCATGTACCTGAAGCTACTTATATTAATGCACAGAGCCCTGTTCTTTGCAGACAGAAAGAACGTGTACACACATGGCGCCTGTTTCAGCTAAACAAAATAAGTGATAGCTATTTACTGACTCATTCCTCAGGGAAATGCCTTGACCAATCAGTCAAGCTGCCTTGTTTACATTTCAAACAATGCTAAGCAGTTAACTTCCAGTCACCATCACTGGTGCATTCTCCAAGGCAATGCCTCTGCCAATCAGAGTCCACCTGCCAACTAATCAACACTCTCTTCACATACAGTATAAATTGATCTTCCCCTTTATATTGGTATTCTTGCAAAGTGTCCTGATGAGTGCAAGTCGAAAAGCTTCGACACATCTCTTTTTTCAGCAATACTCAAGTACTGAACTATCAAATGACTGTAAATGTTAGAGTATTAACAAAAATTGAGGAAATAGGTATGGATGTAGATTTTGACCCTGAGGATTTTGAGTGGCACTGAGGATGTAGGGAATGGTTAGTAGAAACCATATGGTAAAAATCATAAATAATCTAATTAAACTAGAGTCAAGCCAAGTAAACTAAAGCAAATTAAGTAAATTCATTGTGTGTAAATAAATATTTTTTGTCAAATAATGTTATTGAATATAATAATTTGGTGTGGATTTAGGTAGTTGTATTTGATATTTGTGAAATTATTAATTAAAATAATTGTGTGAAAGAAGGCAATTTAGTGAATTATTGAATGAAATCTGTTCGATATAAGAAATGCTTCAAATAAATTACTTCACAGAAACATCTTCATGGTCTGATTTTCAGTTTTAATACCTATCACATTCCATCAGTATGCCCGTAGGGCAAATATCTCAGCTTATTATTTCATAAAAACATTTCTTTATCTAATTTTTTAAATCCTATTTTAACTTTCATCACTTTAACAACTTTATTTCCTGGATGTAGGATAGGTAGTCCAGCTTGTAATGAATATAAGCATAAGTGAGTGATATTGAATTTGGACAAGACAATGTTGAGGTAACATTAGTAATTTTGGGGAACCCATTTTAGGGAAGATAATCAAGCCATGGAAAGGGTACATCAAAAGTTGGAAGATCAGGAATGAAATGCCTTAGTTGCGAAGATTGGATCTTTCTTTCACCTGAACAGAGACTGTTAAGGGAAGAGAGTACAGGGAATCTATTTTTTTTTCTTTAATGTGGGTATTCCTGGCAAGGCCAGCATTTGTTGCCCATCCCTAATTGCCCTTAAACCGAGCGGCTTGCTGAGCCATTTCAGAGAGCAATTAAGAGTCAACTGCATTGCTGTGGGGGTCTGGAGTCACACGCCAGGTAAGGAGGTCAGATTTTTTTCTCTAAAGGGCATTAGTGAACTAGATGGGTTATTACGACAATCGGTGACGGTTGTCATTGTTGCCATTACTGAGACTAGCTTCCAATTCCAGATTTATCGACTGAATTTAAGTTCCACCAGCTGCCATGATGGGATTTGAACCAGTGTCCCCAAAACATTAGCCTTGGCCTCTGGATTACCACTACACCACCATCTCCCCCTATTTTCAAAGTAATGAAAAGTATCAATAAGGCAAATGCTGAAAGACCATTTCCACTGTTTGGAAAGTCAGCAGCAATGAAATATAGACTTGAAATTAGCACTAAAATACAAAAGTGGAAGGGTTCTCATAAATATTTCACTCAGGATTACTGGAATATGGAATGCTTGAGCGCAGGTTGTTATAAATCATTTAACAGGGATATGTATTTAAGATGGAAGAATATACAAAGTGGAAAGGGCAAGAATATATGATTGGGGTAGATAGTTCCAGTTGGAGAGCTAGCATGTTACAGGTGCAATGGGCTGAATGGCCTCCTTCCATGCTAAAAATGCCATGATTCACTCCCCACTGAGATGGTAAAAGTGCAATTTCTTTGCTTAGTTTAAAACCCTTTTGTTACATAACATGTAATGGTTTCTACTTAAAAGCTCACAGTACAATTAGCTCACGGCTGTCTGATCATATCATGGACTGGTTCAGTAATTCCACTGGAGCCGTTGCCTGCAGCTGAGTGTAGTGTGGGGGAGGTGAAACACATTCTACATAATCTCCAACCAATGTATTGTTTCAAAATATTTCAACATGGTAATTCTGATGCTGCATTTTTATTTTACCCACAATGTAACGTGTGGTGAACATGATTTAAGGACAATGTGAGGGTCAAAAATTTGATAGCGCCTTTTCTGCTTTCCATATACTAAACAAGCATCTAAGGGCAGAGGTTTCGGCCCTGTCGAGGTGGGGGGGTGGCGGGGTCGTAAAATCTGGCAAGTCGCTCAAAATCCGTAAAATCCTGCTGGCGTAAAATTCTGCCCTAAGCCTCCAATATGTCAAAGCCAATACTCATTACGGGCAGAAGGTGCGCTGCCCGCCATATTGGTATAGGTAGAATATGGGCTAAATCACAGAATGGCTACAGTACAGGAGGTCATTCAGCCCATCATGTCTGTGCTGGCTCTCTGAAGGAAAAAAAGAAACATACCCTATTTGGCTTGGCATCCATTTTTTTGGCCTCTTTGAAGCACCTTAGGATATTTCTGAGCACTGAAGATGTCCTACAGCCTCATGTTGTTGTTGTAATTGGTAGAAAGGGCTTAGAATTTGTTACAGGCCCTTAAAAAAATGGCTTTGGTCTTCCCATATTTAACCTGAGAGAATTGTGGTCATCCAAGACTGGGCATGATACCAGAGAGACTGGGGAAAGTGGGGGGAGATGGAGACTGGAGGGTTAGAACTGGGTATCACCTGTCCACATGTGGAAGCTGAAAATCTGCCTGTGCAGGTGATGCTGTCAAGAGACAGCATGTTAATGAGGAACATGGGGGTCTAAAGATAGACCGCTGAGAGTCTGCAGAGGTGAAGGTGTGGGGAAGGAGGGGGATGGGAGGAGAAGCCATTGCTGGAGATGCTTTGGTTACAAGTGACTGTGTAAGAATTGGAACCAAACAAGGGGCAAGTTAATCGAGCTAGACAATGGAGGAGAGATGTTGGAGGAGGACAATGTGTCTGACCATATTGGACAGAGAAGGATAGTGGTTACACCAGAGAAACAATCACAGATGATGTAGTTTGTGATTTAGGAATATTTTAGTGCTACAGCAGGTATAGAAGTGGGATTGTTGAGCCAAATGATCTTTTAAGTTCCTTAATAAAAGCAAAATACTATAGATGCTGGAGATCTGAAATGAAAGCAGAAAATATGGGGAAAGCCCAGGAGGTCTGGCAGCGCCTGTGGAGAGAGGGGCAGAGTTAACATCCAGTCTAATATAACTCTTCTTTGGTTCCTCAGGTGCTGCCAGACCTGCTGAGTTTTTCCAGTATATTCTGTTTTCAAGTTCCTTTATTTTTATGTTGTACAGCAAGACGGTATCTTATCAGTTGGTTAGTGGCAGTAAGAAAGAGGAAGAACAAAAGCAGGGACTTCAATACTCTGAGACTCTCCTAGAGCGGAATCGCCCCAGATTTACACCAAGTGCGGTACTGGGTGGGTAAAATGACGTTTTACCCACCGGTCACAATGGTGGGTTTTCACACCGTGTCATCCCAAACCCGCCACATTAATGATGCATTCCCAGGATACACGCTGTTTCCATGGCAGGCAGGCTCCAATTCGCCAGCCACGCTGTCACCTCACCGCTTCATCACACCAGGCACCACATTTAAAGTACAGCCATGCTCAGTGCTTCCAGCCCAGGGTTGCAGCAAAGAAGACATGGCCCCGAAAGGCAAGAAGACTGCAGCCCTCGAGCGCCTTTTGGATACCGTGGAGGCCCACTGTGATGTCCTCTACACCCACTCTGCTGCAGGAGGGACAGCTACATTACCACTCTGGCTTGGTAAGCGATGGCAGTGGTGATCAGTGCCAATGTTGCACAGAAGAGGTTGGCCATCCAATGCAGATAGAAAATGAATAATCTCATCCATGAAGTCAGGGCATGGCAACCATCTCATCATTCTAAACTCACAAATTCAAGTCCATCACACATTCACTGGCATCTCATACTGCCAGCTCAAGTGACATCACCACCCATTCTCATACACATACCCTCGCATGTCCATCTGGCCTCATCTCCTCTGGAGACTGCCTCCTCAGCCCTCGCCATCTTGAGGCCACTTGCACAGATCAACATTGCCCCCACACACATCTCGGGATACCCTCCTTCCCTAGTACAGCCTTCATCCTGCAACCTCTTCCCTTGCCTGAAGCCATTTCTCCCCCTTCCCCAAACAAGCTCCTGCCCTGCAGCTGTTGAAAAGCCACCTCCCACCCCATTACAGCTGGTCTAGTGGGTAGAGACGTGCTGGTGAGCCCCCCCTAAAAGTGATGTGTTGCTGTCTGAGAAGCCTGGCGCTGATGATTGCGAGTGCTGACCAAAGCAAGGCAGGCAAACAAACCTAGAAGTCTTGAACGAAGTGCAGCCCACCTAGTGCACGCCTTATATAAGCTGTTGTGAAGCGTGTCGGCGTGTTTTCCTGCTGACGTGGGTGGAGAATCCAGAGGAGGCGGGGGTAGGTCGGGTGGGCTGGCCTTATAATGATGTGCTGATGTGTTACAATGAGAATCCCGACATCCGATGGTGGGGAACGCGGCCTGCAATTGGCAGGCAGAGCAGACAATCACAAACTGGTTTCGCAACGTCGTGAAAGCGATTTTTAGCCTTCTCGCCACATTGCCTGCTCACATCACCGGACACGCCCAGTACTGGCAGGCACAGAAAATCCCAGCCCTGGGGTCTGCTTGCCAATGTAAACCACCTGAGCTTTGTGCCTGTGGGGTAGGATATTATCCGAACCCTTTGAGTGTGTCAACGTCTCTAACACTCTCCAAGATACTTGCTGTTCTCCATCCTATCTGAACGCAGGTGGCTAATGAGAGATCAAGCATTGCCTGGGACTTACCCGCTGCTGTATCAGTGCGTGTTTATGCTCCATTTCCCTTTTCTCCACTGCTGAGTCAATCACAAGCTGGTCCAGCTGAACAGGGGCAGAAAACAAACAAAAAAATAAAATCTGTTAGTCTGCACGGACAGCAAGGTTCAAGGATGTCTCCTGTGCAGAAAATCACCATAGCTTTGTCCTAATCGTCTGTCAAAAATCCAAAGCAAAATAAAAAAAAAGACAAGATTATGAACACATCTTGAATCATTCCTCAAATTTAAAGAAAGTTGCTTCATTCTTTGAATAATAACAGGAAGCTAACCTATCAATAGCAATAGTAGATTGACTTGCACCTGTTTCTAGAATTATTCAGAGTTTCTGTGCATTTCTTTCCTGAGATTTAACATCACAAACAGGCCACTCTTTCTGGGATGGTTTTATGACAGAAAAAGTGTTCACTTTGGAGGCAGAAAAGGCAATTGAGCTCACCACCACCTTCTCAAGGGCAACTAGGGTTGGGCAATAAATGCTGACCCAGCCAGCGAAGCCCACATCCCATGAATGAATGCAAACAAATCCAGGGTTGAACCTACAAGCAACATTTCCCCAGAACTCTCTTGGATTGTTCAGTTCTTTTGTGCAATTGTGCTGTAGAAAAGCAAACACCTTAGTGCATGAATTCAAAAAAATTCTTAATTTATCCCAATTTCTTTCTCTTTTAAACTAGCTAGCACGGAGCACCACTGATTACACATTCCAAGTCTCAGTGTTATCTTGCTGACAGATAAAACCGTTATCTGTTACTCTGGGATGTGGCCCACATGCCAGCTTGGGGTCAGGCCTCTCCTCTCAAAACCACTCCTGCCGTTAATGTAAGTTCACTTGGCCCGTGCGTAGTCCCAGCAGGGCTTCCTGCGAGAACAATCATTCCCAGCAATGATGACGGAGGCCTTGGCTCCAGCCGCTGCCTTACCGGGGGAGGAAAAGGGCAATGGGGCATTCATGAAGGGGAAAGGGAAGAGGGAAAAGGGGGATGGCAATAAAGGGGGAGGGGAAAGAATGAAGGGCGGAGGGACAGGAAAGAGAAACATAAGGGGAATTGTGCTTGGGGAGGTGAGGGCGGTGGGGGGCTGGGGGGAGATTGAAGTGGTGTTTTGGGAGTGGAGAAAGAAAGTGGGACTTGCATTTATTTAGTGCCTTTCAAGATTTCAGGATGTCCGAAAGCATTTCACAGCTGATGAAGTAATTTTGAAGTGCAGTCACTGTTGTAATTTTGGAGACTGGGGGGAGCAGGGGGAGTGCCAGCATGAACTGAGGGACAAACACCAGATTGAACTGTGCGTGCAGAGCTGGGGAAGCAGTGTTAGCATGGTCTATTGAAAAAGGGAAAGTATGTCAGCTTGAATTCTGGAGGAAACGGAGATGAAATCTGGTGTGCCTCTGGAGGATTAGAGGAAGATACTTCATAGCTCAAGGCGGCAGCTCACCACCACCATCCTGAGGGCAGTAAGGGATGGGCAACAAATGCTGGCCCTGGCAGCAATGCCCGCACCTTGTGAATGTATAAAAATATTGACAACTCTAGTACAAAGGAATAAAGAACAAATTTGCAGGCCTAGAGCATCTTTCACATCCTCAAGATATCCCAAAGCATTTCACAACCAATGAAGAGCAATCACTTTCATTTTGTGGGCAAATATCACAATTTGTACAGAGCAAGGATCCCCAAGCAGCAATGAGATAAAGGATCGGTTTATCTGTTTTTAGGTTTAGAGATAGTTGGAAGGCTTTTTCAGCCTTTTTGAAGTTTTGCCCCTTAGCACGTACATTGGGGTCTGCATTGGTCCTGTGTGAGCTCGAGCAAGAACTTCCTAAACAGAGCTGCCTCATCGATTAGCTCACCACCTTTAAATCTTGCAGCAGTAACTGTCCGCGGCGAGTTTAATGGATAATTAATGTACAAATCCAGCAGGTTCTTAAAAATAACAGGGCAGTTGAGGGCGTGATGCCAGCTGAGCAAAACAAGTGGAGGAGAGGAATACATCGACTAGCAGCTTCTGGAGGTTGGCAACTTGTGGTATAATTCTTCTGCCTCAGACCCTGCTGGCTAATTTGTGCATCATGCATTAAGAACCTGCCATTATTTTTCCAGAAAGATCTGGCTCAATATCACCACTTTCTGCAACATCTCACACACCATCAGCCGTCGGTGAAGACTGCCCAAGTGAGGATCCCCCCTAAATGGGGATCTTTTCTCCCCAGGCTAGAACCCACTGAGGGCTGAGGTCGAGAGATTACATAAGAATGTAAGAAATAGGAGCAGGAGTGAACAATTTGGACCATCGAGCCTGCTTCACCGTTAAATAAGATCATGGCTGATCTTCTACTTCAACTCTACTTTCCCCATATCCCTCAATTGCTGAGAGATCATAATTTTTTCAATCTCAGTCTTGAATATATGCAACGATAGGACATCCACAACCCTCTGGGGTATTACAAATGTGTTGTGCATTCAGATAAGGATCCTTTAATTACATTTTTTCTACTCTCATTTTTTTTGCATGCTCCTTATTCGTTGATGTACCATTAAGCACTTTGTCTCTTCCTGTTCCACTCTGCTTGTCTTTACCCAAATAAATACACTGCTCTAATGCCTCGACTTTGCTCTTTGGATTTCTAAACCTCCTTCTTCCTGACCTCTTTCTGCTTCTTCAGTTCTCTGCCTGAAGGCCTGACCGACCCACAGCACCAAGACCTCCACCATGTGTAGGGTAAGGAGACAGGTCCGGAGTCCACCCCAGCTGGAATGAGATTGAGCCCCGTGCTGTTGGCACCAATCTGATCCACACCAGCTGTCCAGCCAATTGAGCCCCCAAGGAATTCAAGCTTCTGTGCCAGTATGCTACTTTTACATAACTGTTGCAGGCCGGAGCTATGGATAGTGATGGTAGAGGCTCGAATTTCTTTCCACATGGCTGACCAGGGAATCTCTGCTGCTTTTAGCGCCTGCCATTCGTGTATGTTGCAAGGATTTAGAAGTTGATACTCAACCTGTTTGGTCCTGTTGTGAATACACCTTCCTTGGTCATCAAGCCCTGGAGTGGCACTTGCAGAGCTTCTGGCTGAGTGGCAGGGACACCATCCTCTGTGCCCCAAGACCTCCCCCTCACTGGAACCCCCAACCCCCACCTCCTCCACCTTCCCCCCCCACCCCGGTTTAAAACCCTATCCACAGCCCTGGCTATACGATTCACCAGGCACTGATCCCAGCCATGATTGAGTGGAGCCCATCCCAACACAACTATCCTCCCACATTCACTGTGAGTCTGTCTCCTGAGAGAGGGAGGAGATCCTCAGTCCACCAGCATGGGCTGATGTATTTCATCGACAGCTAACGTATTTTTTACGCAGCTCATACAATTGACCCAACATATGCTCAGCAGCTCTGAACTCAGGAGCTGGTTATAATTAGTTTAAAAAAATGACTTCAAGGCCTGCAGCCACTTTTCTTTCATTGCTTCAATGAAACAAGTTTTTTTTCTTAATTATGTGATTAATTAATTCTCCAGGGTACTTTACATACAGTTTTAGAGAACGCCTTTAGCATTATTTCTGGAACTGCTCTCATCCAGAGTACTTCCCATTTTTATGTGCCATAAATTAATACTCCACTGTTCTCAATGTGTTGAAGTAATTTGAAATATGTAAAATAAATGCAGTTTATGCAGATGAAGTAGAATTTATATACCCACACTTGTATATATAAATGCGCATTTTATGTTATATATATATAAAATCATTTTTTAAAAAATGCTCTTTCCTCCCCTTTTTTAGCCCTCTTTGTCACCTGAGGCTTTTGTTGATGTACAGCTCCATATGAGCTGGCTATCCAGCTGTAGCTTAGTTGGTAGCCACTCCCAACTCAGAGTCAGAAGGTTGGGAGGTTCAAGTCCCATTCCAGAGGCTTGAGCACTTGACTGGGACTCCAGTGCAGTACTGAGGGAGTGCTGCACTGTTGGAGGCGCTGTCTTTCATTTGAGGCCTAAAACACAGTCCCCTGTCTGCATCGCAGGTGGTCATAAAAGATCCCATGACACTAGTCAAAGAAGAGCATTCTCCCTGGTGTCCTGTCCAACATTTATACCTCATCCAATATTATTACAACAGATCAGTTGGTCATGATCACGGCCGTTTGTGGCAGTTTCCTGTCGGCAAATTGGCTGCTGTGTTTCCTACATTACAACAGTGAGTACACTTCAAGGAAATACTCTGTTGGCTGTAAAACACTTTAGGAAATGGCGAGGTGCTGTGTAAATATATGCTATTCTCTTTTCCTTTTCACTCTCCACTACCACATCCATATGTCTATATTCTTACAGAAGCCCAGATGGCTGTTGATAGACTATTTGACTATTGAGGCTTCACAGTCTGACCCAATTCTGCCCTCAGCTGACATTTGCTTCTGTGGAGTTTCCGGCAGGAGTCCCAGGAGAGGGAATCGGGAGCGGGAATCATATTGGGCTTTTGTTCCCCCACCCAGTCCTAAGACAATTGAGCTTTTGAGAGGGACTAACCTGCTGGATCTGTGTGGCTCTGTACCACCAGGGACAGTGAATTTGTTCATTAAGCTACTGGAGGGACTTCTTAAACAAATGAAAGGGAGACTCCAGTTATTAAGTCTCTAGTTAATCCTCTTTCATAGAAATCTGCAAATAATCTCAGCAGATAAACCCTTTCCCATTAAACCCTTCCTCACAATTCTCATTAGCAACTCACCACCTGCAATGGCCACAAACTAATTAGAGAAAAAGGAAGCAATAATTTCCACCAATAATTTCTTAATCTAAAAGCGTAACTGCAACAGCATTGAACAGCCTCTCACCTCAGTGGCCAGCTTTTTCATGTATGGATCCAGCTCCTTGAGCAAGTCGTAGCCTTGCTGGAAGAAAGTGTACTGGGCATGCATGAATGACAGCATCTGGAACACAGAATGACAAACCAGAGACCAAGTTTTAATATTTGACATTTTTTCCACCATTGATCAATTAAAGTCTCCAAAACAGGAATAGTAATGCCACAGAATTCTCCCAAATCCAGCTATGGGCTTCCTTTAAATTTTTGTAAATAACTCGCCTTCCTCCAGCGACTCACTGCAGCCCCCCACCCTCCCTAAGTCCAGAGTGCCCATGCCAGTGGGTTTTACTGGTGAATGTTATGCTGTGCGTGAGTATTAAGTGTGAGTGTTATGCAGAATGTGAGTTCATATCCAGTGTTGGAGTGTCACAGTGAGAGTTTATACCCAGTGTTAGCTTGTTACAGTGAGAGTTTATGCCCAGTGTTGGAGTGTTACAGTGAGAGATTATATCCAGTGTTCGAGAGTTATAGTGAGTGTTTATAACCAGTGTTGGAATGTTACAGTAAGAGTTTATACCCAGTGTTGCAGTGTTACAGTGACAGTTTATACCCAGTGTTAGCTTGTTACGGTGACAGTTTATACCCAATGTTCGCCTGTTACAGTGAGAGATTGTACCTAGTGTTGGAGTGTTACAGTGGCAGTTTATACCCAGTGTTGCCGTGAGAGTTTATACCCAGTGTTGTAGTGTTACAGTGAGAGTTTATACCCAGTGTTGCAGTGTTACAGTGAGAGTTTATACCCAGTGTTGGAGTATTACAGTGAGAGTTTATACCCAGGGTTGCAGAGTTACTGTGAGAGTTTATATCCAGTTTGGAGTGTTACAGTGAGAGTTTATACCCAGTTTTGGAGTACGTGTCTTAGGCTGAAATCACTAACTGTATTGCCACCAGGATCTTGCTGTTTCTGTCTGAGTTCCATTCTGGAGTTGTGATCTACCAACTTCAACTGCCAACGCTCATGGCTTTAATAAAATTTATTAAAGCATTTTAATTCAAATTCAGTTCATCAGGAAGAAGGAAAAGGTTTCAAAATGTAGAAAATCTAATTGTCCAAGTAAGAAATTTTTAAGCCTGAAATATTTATCGTAAAGGACACAGAAGCATGCAGATACTCCTGCAGAAAGCAAATAAGCCAAGGAAGTCTATCTTACCGCATCTAATATTTCAAACTTCTTCTTTGCTTGAAGAACGTTAATCTAAGAAAGATAAGATCATGAGTCAGGGTTCCTTATTACACACTGTGAGCTCTAACACATCAGTTGCTGTGATACTCCCTGTTATATTGATGGTTGGTATTACTACTACTAATATTCCCTAATTTATTGAGAGCTGCCACTAATATTCCCTGCTTTGTTGATAGTTGGTACTAATACACTCTGTTTTAGTGTTAGCTAGTATTGGTACTCCCTGTGAGCTCTGGCTATTTGATTGATCATTGCTGCACAGCTCATGCTAAACACGTCAACAGTGCCGTACTGTCTAGACAATGCAGCCAAGAAGGCATCCAGGCTGAACCCTTTGTTGCTATGGAGAACTGAAGATTGGCTGCCTATACACTAGACAATGAGGGAATAACTGGAGGACCATGCAGATAGTGAGTGATGATTATTTTATATTCATTGTAAGGCATGTTCGAGAAAAATGAAATCTACATTTTACAACAATAATTCATTGTCACCCACAGTTTGAATTGATTGATTTTATTCTATCTGGTCAGAACCACAGTTCATAAAGGTTTCGAAGTATGTTAAATGAGCACCGTCTCAGAGGCACAAAGCTTTACTATTTAAGGAGGGGGAAGAATCAGTGGAGCCTGGGCCATATCTATCACACAGACATTACAGCAGCAATGTGGTGTGGCTGCACATCACACTGTGTGTTAGTAAACAAACTGGGGCTTTGACAAACACTGTGATATGAAGTTGGTACTGGTTTCAATAAGGGAAGATGCTCATGGGATCCCTTAAACCTCAAACAGGAAAATCATTGAATTAATTTATCATATTTCTCCTTGTTTATTTCAGGTGGATCCCCATCCACATTGTCAAAGAGATAATTGCAGCAAGTCAGCTACTTGGGGAGAGTTACTGAGACTTGGGTGGGGGTGGAGGGGTGTCTGTGTGTGTGTGTGTGTGTGTGTGTGTGTGTGTGTGTGTGTGTGTGTGTGTGGGGGGGGGGTGGTGAGGGGGGTGGCAGGGAGCTGAACAAAGTATCGGCAAAGCAACACATGTGATTTGTAACACAAAACTAATATGGGGCTTTTACTGAGCGACATACAGCGTCTAATACACACACTCATAAGCATGAGGAGCATCAAGTCAGACAAAAATCACTGTCGGTGGGAGCAGTGATGTAGTATTCTGACATTTTTGACAGTGTAATCTCATTCTTATTTGTAAAAGTCTACTGTGACACAGCTGAATGATTCCTGCACGCCTCTCTACATGTTTAAACTAATAGACTTTGTGCGTTTCACCCAGGGTTGGGGGAGAGCGCTGCGCTTTGCCCGGATCTTGGGTTTCCGAGACTCTTAAATGCCCCCTGAACATTGGCAATTAGGGATGGGCAATAAATGCTGGCCTAGCCAGCGATACCCACATCCCAAGAACGGATTTTAAAAAATTACACACCTAACGCTAGTGATGGATTTCAGGCCGGGGAGATGATTGTTGGGGTATTGTACTGCCATCAAGTGGCAGAATGTTGGAACTGAACTCGAAAAGCAACTAGACATCAACTGGCACATGGGGCTGGACTGCACTTTGAGCCCACAGAATAAAGAGGAATACGCTGATTTGAGTGAGATTTCGGCTGAATATTGAGTCCACGTGGTCGGATTATGCACACCAATACAGGACGTGGCAGAAGGAAGAGTTTCAGAGAGTGGTGAGAGTGTGGAACTCGCTACCACAAGGGGCAGAACATTGAGCGTGCGGGTGGACGCACACCCGACCCGGCCGAGCGTAAAATGACGCTCGATGACATCGGACAAGCGTCTGGACGTCATTCGCGTAGTCCCGCGATATTTCGTTCGGCGGGTGTGCACCGGAGTTGGAGACATATTTTGAGGACATATATGAGAGGACATATTTTATGACATTTTTATTTTGTTCATTAAGTTTTTTTAAACAACGCTTCATCTCCCTGAGGCAGCTCCATGCTCTCAGGGAGATTGAAGCGCTCTGTCACGCGCATGCACGGAGTCCTCCTCCCACCCGCACAGGCAGCGCTCAGCATTTCCGCTTGCGTTCCACGCTGGGTGGGCCTTAATTGGCCCGCCCGCGTAAAATCTCGGTACGGTACTGATCGCGGGCAGCGGTCAGCTCCCTGACTGCCTCTGCCCGGCCCCACCTAGCACCAACGCCAAGGGCAAAATCCTGCCCAAGGAGTAGTTGAGGTGAGCAGTGTAGATGGACTTAAGGGGAAGGTACATGAGGGAGGATGGATTGGAGGATATGCTGATCGGGTGTGATGAAGCAAGGTGGGAGGAGGCTTTTGTGGAATGTAAACAGTAGCTGGGCCGAATGGCCTGTTTTACCGTGCTATAAGTTCTATGTCAATGTTTCAGGAGCTGAGATGGGTTCAGAACGGGGAGAAGCTTTACAGATGAGAAGGGCTTAATTTAAACTAGTGCATGTCGGGGAAGGAGGGGCATTGGGACGGGGGAGGGAGGGTGTGGTTAAACAGATATGATGAGGAACGAGGCAAATTTCCGAGCACATTATGAATAAGGGAGAAGCAGTTTTAATAAAAACTGTGAGGGTGAGACATTGAGAGGCTAGACATCCAGACAGAGAAACATATAGAGGAAGACAAGAAAATAGGGACACTGAAGGGAATGAGAATAGACAGAAGGGAAAAGCCAACGAGAGAGATGTATGGATCAGGTTTGCTGTGTTTAAAAACAAATATATAAATCATTTGTACTAAAGTCAGAAAATTAGAAGCACTATTTAGAATGGAGAGACACAATGTTGTAGCTTTGATGGAAATTTGGCCTCGGTCACAGTGAGACCTAGAAGTAACTATTTCCAGCTAAACATTTTAAGGAGAGTTAGAGAGAGAAAAAAGGAGTTTGTGTGGTTTTCTTGTTTAAAACACAATTATAGCCATAGTTTTTATTGATGAGGGAACTCAGAGTCTGCCTGGGTAGAGCTGCAAAATAGTAAGGGATTTGTTGGAAGAACATTGTAGATCAGCGAACAAATTAACAGAGTAGATAGCGAGAAACTTTCCTGGCTTGTAAACGGATTGAGAACCAGAGGGCACAGTTTTAAAGTGTTTTGCAAAAGAAGCAAATGCGAGGTGAGAAAAATCTTTTTCACAGTGAGTAGTTAGGGTTTGGAATGCACTGCCTGGAAGTGTGGTGGAGGCAGGTTCAACTGAGGCATTCAAGAGGGCATTGGATGATTATCTAAATAGAAACAATGGGCAGGGCTACAGGGAAAAGGCAGGAGATTGGCACAAAGATAAAATGCTCAGAGAGTCAGTGCAGACATGATGGACCAAATGGCCTCCTTCTACACTGTGACAGTTCTGTGATTAATGGTGAGATTTTTAGACAATTTAGAAGCTTGGAGTAGGAATAGGATTGTAAGTAAGGAAACTTTACCTACATTGGCCTAGACTGGGATAATACAGAAGTTTACTGTCAAAATGGGGAGGAGTTCTCAGAATGAATTCAGGGCTGGTTCCCTGCTCTGCATGTTGGATAGCCAAGAAAATATTGTAGCGTTAGATCTGGTTCTGGGTCACAAAGGAGGTCAAGGAATCAACCTAAAGGCAGAACATGCAAGAAATAGTGACCTTAACCTAATGAGATTATTTTTTTTTTTAAATGCCAGCAATAAAAGCGTTGAACTGGACACTAGCCAATTTCAGGGAGAATGAGTGGTGATTCAGCCCAGATGAATAAGTTGGGAGGAAAAAAATGACAGTTCAAATGGTGGTGATGGAATGGGAGATATTTAAATAAGTGATGGGTGAGGCCCAGGTTATGTACATTCATCCTTGGAGTGAAAGGGCTGTGTCACACAGAAGAAAGTGATCTTGGGAATGTGAGCCAGGTGGTCTATTAGGGGGAACGAAACAGAATATGGGAAACAGAAAAGGTCTGAGAAGGGAAACACAGGTTAAGAGGGAGCGTGAAAGAAAGCTACTAGACAATAGAAAGGGAAATAGCAATCCATAAATATAAAGGAATTAAAAGAAAAATGAAGGAAAAGTGGGAACATTCAGAGATGGAGGGGTTATCTTGTCCGGTGCTGCACAGGGGCATTAGAAAACTAAACTTGACACTAAGCAACATAAGGTGATATTTGGAAAGGTCCCTATAAGCTTGGTCAAAGGGGTAAGTTTTAAGTAAAGGAGGTACAAAGGTGGAGAGGTTTAGGGAGGGAATTCTAGAGATTAGGGCCCAGGCAGCTGAAAGCACGGCTGCCAAAGGTGGTGATTTAAAATTGCAGAGACCAGGATTGGAGAAGCACAGATATCCTAGAGGGTTATGGGACAGGAGGCGATTACAGGGATGGGGGCAGGTGGATGAAGCCATGGAGGGATTTGAAAATGAGGATGAGAATTTCTAAATGTAGAGCACCCATTATTCTTGCACAACATGTGCCCCCGCTCTATTTACTGCTGGGTGGAATGCGCTTAGCCTGTATCCTGTCCATCTCTCACCAAAATATAACAGAGGCCTGGCCTGCTGTTTGATTCACCTACTGCAGGTTCCCACTCACTGGAAGGCCTCAGCCTCAGCTGATTCCAAAGAGATAAAACAGGCTGCCTATCAGAAATAGATCTCACTGATTAATCCAAAGCTGGATGTGAAGAGTGCTCGTCTGAAATTCATGCTGTGCCTCATGAACAAAGCAGTTCACAGTCTGCACTGATTTACTGGATGTTACCAGCGGCATTGTACTTTTGAAATAAGTCTCATTTCTGTTCACCTTTAACTATAGAGGGTTACATCATTGGAACTGAAGTGGGGAATTTGAATCCGAATAAGCTAGCGCCAGCCCCATTCTTTCTTCAACTGACTCACACACCAAACAAACACAGAGGATGTGGCTTTTCCAACAGAAATTGAACACACACTGTCAAAGATGCCCAGCTGTCTGAACATTCAGCACTTGCTACCTCCAGTTGGACAGATCTGGAATGATTCCTTGTTCTTCTGATCATTCTTGCGATGGCCTTTGGGGAAAATGGAAATTTTTAAAGATAATTGGCCAAAAGAACCAGAGGGGAAAATGAGGATTAAAAAAAAAAATGAATACAGTGATGTGGAATGCACTGCCTGAAAGGATGATGCAAGCAAATTTAATCGCAGCTTCCAAAAAGGGAATACATATTTAAAAAGGAAAAACTGGCAGAGTTACGAGGAAAGAGTGGGAGAGTGGGATGATTGGATAGTTCCTTCAACCAGCTGGCAGATGTACAATGATCCGAATGGCGTCACTTTGTACTGTTTGACTGAATTGAAACCAAATAAGGAATAGAAATAGGAACCACTCTCAGCAGCAATTTAAGGTTGGCTTTGTTCAGTGAGGTGAAAGCAGCTTTATCTTTTAATTCTGTTGAGTTTTAATGTCAGGATCAAGTGCTTCTGACAGTCAATTCCTCTGATGGTGTCAGCCCTCACTATTAATGGAAAATCAATCCATTGAAGTCAGCAGAAAGACAGAGATATGAAGGGGGATGTCGGAAGTAATGAGGATGAATCTTTGTCTCTTTTTTTTAAAATGAGGACTCAGTCCTTCATCTAAGTCTGACATGCTAATAGTCAACATGGTATCTTACTGAGATGACACATTGAAGGCTGAAAGATCAAGATGTGAATTTGCTGCCATCATGTGGTAATTCAAGGTATAACACTGAAAATAAGAATTGGCAACCTTTTCATTAACAGTCCTAGATTTTCCAAAGCTGTGTCATCTCCTGTTTTCATTGGTCTGACATATCTAAATAAAAATCCCTGTGTTTAAGTAACTTCAAGCTAAGTGAGCAAGAAACGGTCACCTGTATTATTTCTATATGCCTGGCACAAACTCACTCTCCCCAGAGGGACAGCCCTGTTTACTTAAATCCAGAGAATCTACGCAAAGTCAAGGATTAAGTACACCAAAAGTGTACAGGAATAGTAATGGAGTGTAAACAGCTAAAACTGCTCACTCCAGAGCACTAATAAGCTTCCCACTGATTATCCACCTCATCCTTTTTACGTATTAGTTTACAGGACTGGAAAGGAGTGAGTAAAGCCAGCTCCCTGGGACAGGTATACTTCAGGTAGGTGCCTGTAATGTGTGGTTGGCTGGTCCATGGTCACTCCCTTGGAGTATTGCGGACCTGTCTGGATCAGTTATTGGATCACCAAGTCTGCCAGAATACTGACTTCATTTTAATCTTCATCTTGGAGGCATTTCAGCAACAAAATGTCCCCACCTGAACCGCCCACCTCCCCTCCCAACAAACAATATAAATCACCAGATGGTCAATGGTTTGAGTTCTAAACTCGGAGATTCCAGAAAATTCTCAGGAACGGCATGTTGAGCAGCTCAGCTCACTCCAGAGGAGCTGTCTGCAGGATGGGCACACAGTTCATCCACTGAAAGGCAGCTTCACCAGAGACACAGAGCTACATCGACAAATTTTTGCAAAACATGATGACACCAGGCCCTGGATTCACAGGCACAATCCGAATACCCAGCTTCTCTGTGATACTTTCCCATACTGTCCCGACTCTCAAAGAGTTTTTTCATCAACTCTACAGAGGGTGTTTCCATCAAAAATGTTTTATTCAGTGACTAAATTCTGCTCATTTGAATGAATAGATTTCCTAATCAGGACAAAATTTGCATCCCTGGACAATGGGACGTGTCCTTTCCAGACTCAGGCTGACCCATATGGGTGTCTCGGCATTGAGGGAGCCCTTGATAACTGGTAGCTGAGCCTTGTACTGGAGGAGCCACAGGCTCTGACACCTTGGCATGGTGGCAGGGACACTGGGGAGGGGGGAGGGGAGTGTTTTGCGGTTGATCTTTAGGTCTGTGCAGATTCTGGCACATGTATAGCCGTGATAGAGAACTGGCAGGGGTTGTCTGGTCCCTGATGTCTTGACAGCATCATCAATCATATGCATTCCATCTGTTACTGGGCACTCCCTCACCCTGGCCACTGATTGAATGATGGTGATTATATGGTCACCAATGCATTGATTGAAGCCCTAGTTTATGGTTCACTCAAATCCCAATATTCAGTGCACATTATCAATTCCAATTTATTCTGTCCCCAGACCTTAGCTCCTTCCATCTCTCCTTCCTCCAATAATCTTTGGCATTTTAAAACCGAAACAGCCTCACCTGATCAATACTCCCGGAAATACCTCACCTTCCCCACCCACCCCCTTTCATTATTCTTGATGGGATTCCTGCTCTATCAGCCTTGGCCTTTCATCTGAGCTTCACAACAAACAGAAATAAAACCCAGAGTGATTAAGTCACGTCAGGGTGGAGAACAATATCAAAAATGCTTTGGAGAAGTGGCTGGAAGCCAGGCAGAAGGATTACTGCAGTGATTTAATGAGCTGACTTATTTGCACTCATGAAACACTGCTTCGTCCTATCACTGCTGCTATTGAGTGCTTAGCTTGTGTCATGTTAGCTGCTTTAATGTACCTTACAGTTATCTATTACATCATTCTCCCTACATCATTGGTCCCTCACTGGGGACAAGCTGCTCTGCTGTAAGTCGCACACCGATTTCCATTGCTCGCAACTGGGGAAATATCTCCCTTGAGACCCCAGATTGTGTCAGTTTCCTGCTCTCCTCTCCTGAAGGTGCTGACTCCTGGTTCAACAGACACCATAGCTCCAACGAATCCAATTGTCCACCCATTGTGTGTCCGAGCGTACACAATGAATAATGGCAGGCTATTCAGCTGCAGGCACCATCACAGCCATGCCTGATGCTGCCTTTATCCAATGTGCATGACCAAATTTCCTATCACCAGCCACTGTTAAAGGTGGGAACTCTGATATTCTTTTCCCCTCTCTCATCAATTGATTCTGTGTCCAACTGCGACCGGCCAACTTGCAGCTCGGACTCAGATCAGCGCTGGCCTGGATCTCCCTGGCCCTGGCCATTCACACTCCACAAACGGCAACACGAAGGCTAAACCTCCCTTGCACCTGGTAGAGCCCAGTTCACACTGGAAAATTGCTCTGATTCTGAAGCAAGCTTGGCACTCGGTACTTTGCGCAGGGAGGGTCCCGGTATCAGAACAAAGCCCTCTTGCTTCTTCCGGCACAGCCAGCCCAGGGTGTTTAGGCCTTAGAGCATCTCCAGAGGCCCTGGTTCATTGTCTTTCTCCATACCTGAAGAACGTAGTCCAGTGCCAGGTGCCTGAAACATTTCCTTGTCATGGTCAGCGTCCCCGTGGCCTCCTCCACCTCATGCGTCTTGTTACGAGTAGCTTGAGCGTTTTTGATTAACGCCAAGTCCATGTCCTCTCTGACCTTATCAAAATGCTTCTTGGTCTCCTTGAACTTCCGAACATCTCTGCATTTCAACAAGAAACACAAGCGCACTGTTACTCGATTGGGTGGGAGGTGGGGGAAGGGCTGGACAGAGGAATTTCAGAGAACAGCTTCAGCTCGTCTGCGACTCACATGAAAATATCTTGTAAAGCATTCACCAAATAACAGGAAATCACAGGAGGGAAATGAACCTTTCCCCCACCCCCAGTGAGGCTCAAGCCACATTCATTGAATTTAACCAAATTATCATGGATGAAAGTGGATTTAAGTGGACATTTGGACGAGGAACTCGAATATGATTCCCCACATAGTTTGTGGCACTCATTAAAGAGTGGCTGTTTGGACGTGATATCAGAGGGCAGCCAAAATCCTGGGGGATTGGTACCATTGGGTGGGGGAGGGGGACAGGAGAGGGAGAAAGGTGGGGAGCAAAAAATGGGGGAAAGCTTGTATATAGTTACTGAAGGGCAGCATGATGCTTTAGATGTTGTTTTGTGTATTAAACAACTGTTAAAGATGGCATCTATTGGCAGGCTATAGTCAAAGGGCAATAAATACAAGGTCATGATTTTCCACTGTGCAGGATACGTGCCAGTATCTGGCACACTGAGCGTCTGGCACAAGTGTCGTTCATGGGTTCACTATAAATGCGCACTGTATTAAAGTGCACAAAAAAACTCTCTTCTAACCGAAAAGCATCTGTGGTCCAAATGAAACCCTTTTCTGCTGCACAATGCTCTGATTCTATCCGATTACACAATTAAATCTTTTCTAATCAGAGACTCGGGGGATAATGTGAATGAATCGGATGTACAGTTCTCTTAAGTGACCAGCAGTTGCTTTCCTTTCCTTTGATTCCTGCCCTTGTTTAAGGGATCAAGTCACCAATGACGTTCATCAGTGGTTCTTTGGCGACGGATCTACTCATGTGACCCCAGCCAGATGTTCTCCGTTAAATCCAGCCCACTCTGTGTGCTTCCAGTTTACTGCAAGGAAATCGCTGGAGCTGATTTCACTGAGCTACCCCAGTCCAGTGAAATGCTGAAAATACAGTATCTTATCATCTAACAGTGAACACAATAAACCAAGGCCCCACACTTCCCTCTCAAATGGATGTGTAAGATCTCATGGCATTATTCCAACATTGATCTGGGGAGTCCTCCCTGGTGTCTTGGCCAATATTTGTTACTCAATCACCATTACAAAATGGACTTTACAATCATTATCACATTGATGTTTGTGGGAGCTTGCTGTGTACCAATTGGCTACCACTTTTCCTACAACAATGACTAGACTTCCAAGATACCTCATTGTTTAGAAAGCACTTTGGATGTCCAGAGGTGCTATATAAATGCAAGCTTTTCTTTTTTTTTTACCCAGTGCCTCTACTCCCTCGTGTGACGTGACTTTATCACAGAAGCTGATTAATACTGCAGGGTGCAACTTGCATTCCAATGAGCAAATGTTCTTTTGCACGCACTTACTCATCCCAAAATAGTCTGCTCAATTAATGTAGTTGCATGCTGCATGTACCTGTTATCACCCCCACTGTGGGCTGCTTGAACACAAGAAATAGGAGCAGGAGTAGACCATATGGTCCATCAAGCCTGCTCCACCATTCAATACAATCCCGCCTGCTTCCCATATCCATTAATTCCCTGAGAGACCAAAGCTTGCCTATCCCAGCCTTAAATATATTCAGCGATGGAGCATCCACAGGGTGGGGAATTCTTAAGATTCACAACCTTTTGAGTGAAGTAATTTCTCCTCATCTCAGTCCTAAATGATTGGCTCCTTATCCAGAGACTGTGCTCCTGTGTTTTAGGTTCCTCGACCAGAGGAAACAATCTCTCAGTGTCTACACTATTGAATCCCTTCAGAACCTTGTATGTTTCAATGAGATCACCTCTCATGCTTCTAAACTGGTATCATTATAACTCAACATGGCAACTGGTGCATCCTGCTTAGTCTTCCTTGATGGAGAAAACAGCTAATAAAGAAAGGCCCCCACTTTCCCCCATGCCCCTCAACATTTACCCTCTATCCTGTATGGAGCTGGAACCCTACAACTCCTGGGAACAGTGACCATACCAGGTAGAATACATGAGAAAGTAGGAAGACTTTCAATGGTCTGGGGTTTGGGTAAACCTCGTTCTTCTTTTTCCTACTCAACATATCTTTTCAATCTATTGAACCTATTTGCTCACTTTCCAGGATAACATACAGTTACCTTTGGAGGAAGAAGTGTTGCCTGGTTCCTTTTCTTATTTAGAAATTTCTCATTGAACTTGTGTCCCCTGCTATTCAAACCCTTCACCATGGCTGAAAATCTACCTCCACAGGGGCAGAAAATTTGGCAAAGTTTGGTAACACTAGGCCCCTGTCCATTCCGCACCGATGGATTTTCTGCCATGTGTGACGGGGTGTGGAATGCACCTGCCCAAATATGGGTAGATAGAGTCAAACTGGACAATGATAATGGAGTGTCTGGAGTGTCAACGAATCACACCGTTCGTCATAACCAACAATACACCCACCGCACATCCAGGGGAAGCACAAACCAACAATCACATCAGTACGGTACCCAAAAAATGAGATTATCTCTAATGCCGAGCAATGGGTTAATGCAGGGATCCCTAAACTGTGGGTCGTGAACCCCAGTGGGGTCGTGAACTGCAAAGCAACAATGGCGGCCATGGAGCTCAGACGGTATTTTTGCAGCTGCGTAGCCCATTTAAATGTTGTTTCTGTCGGTGGGCGTGGCTTAACTGTCCGTTCTCTGAGGCCTGATCACTGCTACAACCGCAGCCTGTAAAAAAGTGGGTCTCTTATCAGGGAATCCAGCGGTTTTAAACCACAGCACCACCATCACCCCTCAACTCCCCCATTCAACAACTCTCTCTCCTCCTCACCTTCTCAATTCCCCCCCCCAGTTTAGCAGCTCTCTAATCCTACCCCCACTCCAATTTTCACCTTGGGGGTCACACAAAGTCTAATGTATTAAAATGCGGTCACCTCAGGCACTGGGTTAATATTTGCCAATGGGATTTTTCCAATTCATAAGAGGCAGCACAGTTCACTTTAATTGGATTTAAGGTGTTTGCAGGCCTCTAGCTCCTATCTCAATGGCTATTGCCCACCTTGCTACCACCCCCCCATTCCCCTCCATTGACAAACTCCTAAATAGAAACTGCCAGGAGTTGTGGCCTGAATATTTAAATTAGACTGAACCCAGGCCAGGGTCAGGAACAGGTCAGACCAGCAAATTCATTGCTGACACACAACCCGACAAGAAAATTTCGAAGACACAAGTTCAGTGTCTTCGGAATTTCTGGAAGCTGCACTCAACATCAGACAGGACTGGTCAAAAACCGGACGAAAGGGTAAACTTGACCACAACAGCCTGTTATGTAGTACCTCTGTCATGATAAAATGTCCTGAAGTGCTTCACAAAGATGTTATATCAGGCAGATACTAACACCAAGACACATAAGGAGACATTATTAGATCATATGACCAAAAGCTTGATTAAGCAGGTACATTTTAAGAAGTGTCTTAAAGGGGGAGGGAGAGAGAGAGAGAGAGATAGAGAAGCAGAGAGGTTCAGTGGCGAAATTCCAGAGCTTAGGGCCCAAGCAGTTGAGGACACGCCCACTACCGCCGGAGCAAAAGAAATCGAGGATGTGCAAGTGGTCAGAACAGGAGGAACGCAGAGATCTCAAACAGTTGTGGGGCTGGAGGAGATTATAAAGATAGGGACGGCTGAGGCTATGGAGAAACCTGATCACAAAGATGAAAATGATAAAATTGAAGTGTCATCGGACTGGAAGCCAATGATCTGCTAGCAGAGAGGTGATGGGTGAACAGGATTTGGTGTGAGTCAGCATTTGGGGAGCAGAGTTTAACAGCGGGGAATATAAATTAACTCTTCACATAACCCTTGCTAGTTCATCTCAATTCTTCCCCAATAGGTTTCAGTACTGAACAAGTTAACCCAGTGGTTCAGGAATTGCCATTAAATTCTGTGCAAGGCCAACACTGGGCTTTAGCAAATCAACTTGAAATCTCAATGAAATTACCGTACAGGAAAAGAACAAAGGTCACTTGTGCCCCTCCCCCCGCACCCCCCAACACTGCTGCTGTGTTCTCAGCCAATTCAACGCTGCCATAGCAACAACCTCCTTCCCAGAAGATGCACTGCCACCCATTCATTTGATTTATGTGTCGCTAAATTCAAAATATCACATTGGCAGCTCAGGCTAATCCTGCTAAAGTGCATGCCTCTTAATATTCACAGAGGACGGCTCCCGGAGGCTGAGCGACATTAGCATTACTGCGATCAGATGTGGTCTGTTCAGTTTGCCATTTCTCAGCTGAATGTAACAAAAGTGTTCCCTAAAGGGCGGCGTTAACAGAGAAAACATTGCATTGATTTTCAGGAAGTGGGGAAGACGATTCCTTGGACGTGACGATAACTACGGTGGTGTTTTTGTTGATAGACCGGCTTCAATGGCAGGATAATCATATTAAAGGCCTTACAAATAATCCTGCACCAATGCCTGCTCCGAGTGTAAAGCAGGGGCCGCCTCAGCCACATACCTTCACTGACAATTCATACACAGCTGAGGCAAAAGGGCTCGACACCAGGGTCACCAACTTCTCCAGGAAAGGCCCGGAGGCACAAGGAATTGAAGATTAATCTGCTAATTGAAGATTAACTGTGGAGAAATCTCACAGGAGCACTCCAAAAATTACTGTCTCTAATTATCTGAATATTTGTTTATTAATTATGAAAACGTCGGAAGATGGTTAAAAAAAAAAGGCCCTTTGATGGACAGTCAAGAATCATCCAGTTTGGTCGTAAGAAGGTTTTTTGATTTCCAGTTGTCTGGATGGACATGATTGGTAACCAATGGCAGGGCAGTTAGAGGCAGGAAGTCACGTGATCAAACCTCCACGAATACCTTCAACCAGAGTTGGCCGCCTTACCTGACTACGTTGCCCACAAACAAGAGTTAGCTGATCTAAGTAGGGTGTGCTGCAATGTGCCTCAGTGCATTAGTTTAAGGGAGGATAAACCAGCCAGGTTTTCCATTCCTATCCTGTGACTGGAGGGACCTCAGGTGAAGGATAGGATTGGGCCTAGCTGCGATAGGTCATTCGTGAAGATCCTGCAGGTATTTCCCACCTAGGCCAACCACGAGGAATAGGCCTTCCAGCAAGGTACCAGAGGGCAGCCAATAGCTGTTGAGTGGGAAGGGGAAGGAGCAGAAAATACTGAATAGGTTCAGCTCAATTTTCGATGAATTTTTCACACAAATAGTTAACCTATCTTTCAAATGCCGACAGGCCTTCTGTTTATTCCTGTCATTTTCTACTTTTATTTCACACCTCCCGTATTCACGGCTTTTTGCTATTCTGTATTTAAGGTTAAAATGAACAGAGTTGCAACCAGAGAGTGAGTTTTCCCACTTGAATTCCTTCAGATGTCACTGAACCATGAATGGTTCTCAGGGAGCCTAACAATGCGGCCAATGTGGAAAATGGATGTATCAGTCAGCCATTCGCAAAGCCCCAATTGTAACCTCACTCACTGTCATAGGATCCCCTTTAGAAAGTGTATTTTGCCAACCGAGTGTTGTGTCCTTGGCATCTCAGGAAGGGCATAGCAAACATATAATGCCATAGGGAAATTCTGTGAAGCTTGCTGCCCACAGTTACAGGTTGAAGTGTCAGGCCCAGCACCTGTTGTGCAAATTTTATTTTCCAATTTTCTCCCTCTCTCTTCCTGTGATCTGGTTCCTCAGGGACTGGCAGCTTTCTTATACCTTGCCCAAGCAGCTGTCGATCCTGCTATTACAGCATGCTCCTGAAGGATCTCCCGCTTTACAACCTCCATCAACTTGAGCTCATCCAAAACTCTGCAGCCTGTATCCTAATTCTTGTTCCATTATCTATGTGCTCGCTGACCAGGGCTGGCAAGATCTCAATTTTAAAAATATCCTCCTTGATTTCAAATCCCTCCGTGGCCTCACCCCTTTCCCTATCTCTGTAACTTCCTCCAGCCCCACAACCCTCCAAGATCTCTCCACTCCTCCAACTCTGGACTCTCTCACTGGCTATTATCCATCCACCATTGACAGATGTGCTTCTAGTTGCCTGGGCCCTCCCAAAGCTAAAAGCTCTGGAATTCCCTCCCTCTCTAATTCTGTCTCCTCCTTTAGGATGCTCTGTAAACCTACCTCTTTGACCAAACTTTTGGCCATCTGTCCCAATATCTCCTTTAGGTGGCCTGGTGTCAAACTTTGTTTGATAATGCTCCTGTGGAATGCCTCATGATGTTTCATTGTGTTAAAGGCGTTATACATACACACATGCTGTTGCTGAACCTAGAGAGGGAGTGTTTTGACTGTCTGGAGGCAGAGGAAGGGTGGGGTTCTGTAAGAGCTGAGCTTGGCACTGTCCTCACCCAAAATCTGTGTACGAACATGTTCCAGCAGGAGTGATCCGGAGTGTGAAGCCCGGCTGATTATCCCATCGAAAGGGAATGGGATATATACTGTCCTTGAAATGGAAACACCTGCAGGGCTATAGGAAAAGGGCAGGGATGTGGGCCTAATTAAATAGTTGCCTCAAAGAGCCAGCAAAAGCATGATGGGCCAAATGGTCTCCTTCTGTGCTGTACTATTCAATGATTCCACACCTCAGGAGCACTCAGAGCTGCAAGCACCTCCTCGCCCAGCAGGAATTAACACCTTTAGCAAAACGTAGGAAGGAGAGAAGAATGGAAAATATCTTTTCACAACTTCACCTTAACACCTCTCAGCTCAGCAACTGTGGTTCATGAAACTAATTCCATTTACATTTCTTCATCAAAACATGAGAAAATGTGTACATTGTTGAACTCGAGACACATCATGTACATTCCTACTCTCAATCATTCAAAACCAGGGGAAAAAACTGGATGGAACTATTCAGCAGGGATGTTGCTAAAATACTGAACTAGCAAACAGAGGGAAGTATGCCCTTCAGTCTATCTTCTCCTTCCTGCAGATTTTGAAATCCTAAGCTTCTCATCACTGCCCCTTGAATAATCTCACGTTCTTTCCTCACATTCTTGCCAAGCTTGCTGACAGCCTATACTGTAGACCTGGGCCTGTCGCGGAGGTTTTGTTTTTTTGCTTCATGGAGGGATGAATGCGTCAACCCCATCACCTGATTTCCAACACAATGGTTCCCAACCCTAGCCAGGCTCTGTGGCAATGCCCTGGCAGGAGGAGGTTTACCCAGGATTACATAGGCCAGGATTTCTCCCTCGTCGGGCGGGCGCAGCGGGACTGGGCAGGGGGTAGTCAGGAAGCCGACCGCCACCCGCGATGGGGGCCGGACCGTGATTTCACGGCTGGTGGGCCTATTAAGGCCCGTTCAGCGCTGCCTGTGTGGGGAGGGGAGGAGGGCGAGCGTGCAGCTTTGCACATGAGCTGCCTCAGGGAGATGAAGAGTTTAAGAATTAAAAATAAACAATTTTAAATTAATAACAAAAATGTTCCTCTTGTGGCTCTGTCACTTGAGCAGGGACATGTTCTTAATGAAATATTAAAATTTTAATGTTATTTTTAATTGCTTTATGAAACCTCATCCCGCCTGTGGATGAGGTTTCCTAAAAAGTGCAAAGGCTGCTTGGCTTTTTTGCCTGCCTGTCAATCGTAAGGTTGGATGGGCAGCGAGAAATAACATTTAATTAAATCTTTAATGGTCTTAATAGGCCTTTTACTTGTTGGCGGGCGCTACCGACTCCTGCGTGCATCCGCCAACTGAAATATTGCGCATCATTTTACATTCGAGCGGGTTGGGTGCGCACCTGTCCGCTCAGTGAAAAATCCTGCCCATAGGATACACTGCACAGAAACAGTGCTTCATACCAGCCTCCTCCCATCTTTCTTCACCCAAATCGACCACTGTAACCCTCTATTCCCTTCTCCCTCATCTGCTTGCCTAGATTCCCCTTAAATGCACCTACGCTATTCACTTCAACCACTCCCAATGGTAGCAAGTTCCACATTCTCACCGTGGGTACATTTGTGCTGTAATTTTAAGTTGTATTGTTCTGGGTCTTCACAATCTACCACTGAACAATAAAGGTAAAGTCAAATAACTTGACGGTATCGAGCAACTTCACACACAGCAAGCAGCTCGCTTACAAACTCCACCTTGCACCTTGTCTCCAGTCTGATTCTCTTGTTTATGGGATGATTCGATAGTTGGGTGATCCTGTTGAAGAGCAGCCATTGGGGAATGGTGGCCCCTATAGACTACAATATCCCCACCTGTGAGCATTATGATTCACTGAGAGTCACCTCCTCCAATTCCAGCATTGGCAAAGAACTCACTGCTGCAGAGGGGTCATCGATTCATTCTCATTATTAAACTAATTTGTGATTACCCACATTACGACACATCGGAAGCACTTCATTGGCTGTAAAGTGCTATGAGACGTCCTGAGTTTATGAAAAGGCTTTGATATAAATACAAGTTTATTTTTCCTTTTGCAACAACCATGTTCTTTTTCAAATTCTGTGCATTTGCTGCCTTTATTTAATTCCTAGGTTCTCTTTTTATCTCCTTGAGGAGGTGGGATTATGTCCGAACCTACTGACAGCCAAAGACACAAGATCGAAAGGGATGCTGTACATATATATGTATATATCAAGTCACCCTGACACTGAGCTGTTTGTGGAGCTTGCCGTCCTTATTTTCCTACACCACCACTTCCTGTTATCTACTCTGCCCATCAAAGTATTTTTAAAAAAAACAAACACAGCTGTGAGTCCAGGAACTGGGACAGTTCTGGACAATTTATTTCATTCAGTGGCAAGCAATGTCCAGGCAGAGGTCGCCAGGAATGATACTGGTGTACTCACTCTTTTACAAAGTTATTCAGCTGCATCCTGACAGACCTCTGAGCTTGATCGGAGAGAATCTGTAATGAGAAAAGGGACAATCATTACCATCTGGATATTACTGCAACAGTTTTCATGGATGTTTCTTTTATCATGAGGACTGCCTCGAGAGTTGAAACTGAAGAGGTGGCTTTTGTGACCTGGTACTCCAGTAACACATAGATCTGAGGAAATAAAGAACTGTGTGTGCCAGTTATCTCCTGAGATCCACTCCCCAAGTGTCACTCCCCTTTGTGTGTGCCAGATCAAGAATTTGCGCTTATAAATCTTCAAACTCTGCAAAAAAGTTATTTGACACAGGATATGAGCACAGAACTAGGTTTAAATTAATCAAGCCTAGAGCAAGGTTAGAAAAAGCTTGTTTTCCTTATCTTTTCTTATGTTTTCCAGCAGGGGTCATTGGACAGTAACAATGAGCAGGAACCATGATAAATCCACTCCTGCCACACTGACTGTGATAAAGCTAAGCCAGTGTGGTGCAGGGATCAAACTCAGATGCTTTCAAGTCTAAGAGACTGGTCATTTAGGATTGAGATGAGGAGAAATTTCCTCCCTCGGAGGGTGATGAATCTTTGGAATTCTCTGCCCCAGAGGGCTATGGAGGCTCGGTCATCGAGTGTGTTCAAGTCTGAGATTGATAGATTTCTACATATTGAAAATATCAAGGAATACAAGGGATACTTGAGGAAAATGGTGTTGAAGTAGACGGTCAGCCATGATCTCACTGAATGGCACCGTGGGCTTGAAGAACTGAATGGCCTCTTCTTGCTCCTGTTTCTGATGTTCTTATATTCTTATATGTCTCCATAGCACACTACATGGTGGCTCACTCACCCATTTGAACCTTCAAGGCAGTTCATCTGTTTAATTCATGAAGTTACATGATGATGCTGCCAGGATAAAACATTGTAGGGTTGCCAACTATCCCGGATTATCCAGGAGACTCCCAGAATGGAAGGTCAATCTCCCGGCCAGTGCCGCTGGCACCGCCCCCCTCCAATGAGTGCCCACAATTAAAGATGCTGCAGTTCCCAGCCTGCTTTCTCACTGGGTGAAGTCCCACCCAGCTGCTCCAGGATTGGTTATTGGACCTTTGTTGTTGAGGTCACCTCGTCCCTTTTCATGTCCTCTTTTGGTGACCAACTTGTGTCAATCAACAAGGACTTGTGCTCAGGCTGTCAAAGTGGTGACACACAAGAAACAATGAGGCCCATTCGGATTTTGCCCAAACGTGGAGATCGTTATTAGAAATCCACATTTTCAGTTATATTTAAAATACAACAGAATGAATCACGATGTCAATGTTTAAAGCAATCATTTTTCTAAGCTTATTAAAGTGGTGGCTGAGGTGCCGCACTCTCAGGAATCTTACTTTAACACTCGTTCCTCCAGATGGACCTCTCTCCGTGCCCTTAGGTCAACCCAAACACAAAATACTCATTTTTTGTTTTGTACTTTTCCCTTCCAATGGAGGGGTTCCCACTCCAGCCTTCTCTATACACAGAATGTGTCTTATCTCCATTCTAAGGGTCTGATGCTCATGCATGAATGAGGCTCATTGCCTGAGGTGGGAGTGGAGAGGTGTGTTCAGTTACAGAATTGCTCCATCATTCATGAGCAGCACCAGTGGCTTTCAGGCTCCTGTTCTTTCTGCAGCCTTTTGTCACTTTCCTTTCCCAAACACCAGGCCGTCAAGGTGCTAATGCCCATAAGGGTAGTTGTAACACCTCCTTAAAATAAAAACCCCTCTTGTATTCTCCATCCCAAATGTCACATGATCAAACCTCCAGGAACACATCCAACCAGCATTGGCAATCCAAAAACTTTTGCATCAAGTCTCCCTGCAATCCCTCGGATTACAAGCCGCGATTCAGACAGTGATCCATTTGTCATAGCCTTGGAGTCAGTTTCTCAGAGTTATATTTCACTTTCTCCAAGTGTGGGAACAGCACATGAAGGGTGATGCTCAGTGGCTTTCATATGCTCCCCAGATGCAAAAAATTATGTTGTTACTTCATTCATTAGGGGAATGTTAAGGAAAAGAATCTTCTTTGCAAATTTCTGAAAAAGGCTGGGAATTTGGGAAAACAACATAACATAAACAGCTGATGCTTATAATCCATCAGGATTATAGAATTATGTATTATTTACTGTGAGAATGAAGATGACTGAAACACATGCGTCAGTACATAAGACCAGACAGATTCTGCCAGATATGTAATAAATATTTGGCAGTGCAGTAACCATGTGATATTATATCCGAGCCAAGTTGATGATAAATTAAATCCACTACCACTTCCTCTCCAGACTGTTAGTCAGCACCTCTAGTGCCTGTGACATTAATAGCACTATCGCAGATATAAGCAATTAGCAGAAACTTGATCCTGCCCACTCCCCTCTGCTCCCCTCCACCCCTGAAGGGACTGACTCATGCTGGGTACAGATCCACAGGCACTGGCCACCATCCAATCCTTCATCAAACCGACCATTCTTTATGTGGGGCCTAGGCAGTGAGTGTTGGCAGGCCATTCTCCCATGGGGGTAGGGGATGGGGGTGGGGGAGGGGAGGGTAGTTCACAGCTGCTTTCTCCTATCCTCATCATCACCCATGCATACAGACTTTCCTGCAGAAGTCATTCAATGGCATTCAGGGCTGAGGACCTCGCCTGATGTTTTTCTTTACCCAAGCCAGGGATACTGAGGCTAGTTGGAATATTCCTATTGCCACCCTGCACAAATTTGGCTAAATCAGCATTATGGATTAAGCTTGAAGTCTTCCTGGTTTATATACAGTATTGACGACAAATTAGCCTCATAAGCCAGCGGTCTGTCTTCACACAATTTCTGATTGTAACTGTTTATCATAACTGTTATCTTGCCAGTTAATTACACATATAATACTCTGCGACGATTCTGGCCATAGAGGGCTACACAGAATTAAGGGTGTTTAATGTTACTGTACTGGTGGGTTACTTTGTAAATGCAAGTCAACTGGATAATAAAATGATTGAGGTCCTAAATGCCCATAAGGGTTGTTGCAAACACCACCTCAAAATAAAAATGCAGCTCATCAAAGGAGGAGCACTTGCTAACAACAGATGTGGCATTTCGTTGACACTCATAACTACACTGACATCCTGGCTACTGAAAGGAATTACAAGTATGACTCAGTGCAGCTGATGGGGATTTTACCATAATGTGTGTTACATTCCCATCTGTACTCAGTTGTACATTCACAAAGTGCAAGGCCCTGTCATCCAATAAAGCAATGGGGTCATGTGAAAGAGCTGGCAGGCTGAGGGGGCTGTAGTCAATGCGTAGCCTGGACTTGGGGGATGTCTGCTGACTGTGTGAACCCCAGAGTTGTTTCCAGTTCAAGGCTTGTGCCTGTGAGGGAACACTGGGCCACTGCAGATTCCTAAAGCCATTGAAGTCGGCTGACGAAATGTGAGATTGCTAGACTGTGGCTCAAAAGGTTCATCAGTGAGCATAACTCTGTGACGAGCAGCCCACCTCCTGTTCCCACGAAAAACATCTCCCTCATCTACAAAGCTGAACTCAGCAGTCTAATGGATGCCAACTGGTCTGGATTGGTGAACAAACCAATTACACTGTCGCCACTGACACGTAGCTTGATATCCACTCCCTCTGTTCACTGCCAACCCCCACCGCCCCCCACCCCCAACAGCCCCCCAACCCCCTGCACACTGGTTAAAGACTGTACGATCTACAGACTGCTCTGTAACAAGTCCCCAAGGTTACCACTGTCACCAAGGACAAGGGATCACCAGAACAAGCCCCCTCCAGGTCACACACTATTCTGATGTTCATACATACTCTTTTCCTTACATCAGCACCCTGCCACAATCCTGGAGATTCCTGCCTAACACCATTATGGGATAACAATTCATTCATTGACTGGAGTCACTCAAGGAGAAGGCCTACCAGCACCAAAAGTAGGGATGGGCAATAAAAGGGGCCCAAACCAAATAGCGGGTGCTTCTGGGGCTGCAATTAGGCCATGGGATGAAGACAGCCATGACGTCCGGGCCCAGGTAAGTCCTGGGTTTTGGATGTAGAGGGACCGGGAAGCCTAGGGAGGGTGGCAAGGTCGGGGCGGGGGTGGTTAGGGGGCACGTTTTGGAGGCCAGGTAGGGAGGAACGAAGGGAGTTAACATTTTGGGGGCGGGGGGGGGGAAATGACCCTATCTGCACAGGGCATCCCCCGAATGATATACCCCCCATCTTTCCCACAAAGTTGTTTTAAAAATCGGCCTTCTCACTCCCACCTGCCTGCCGATGACAACTGTATTGTGGCGTGGGCAGCATAATATTCTGGTCAACTGGATTAGTAACAAGCTCAATTGCCTGTTTATTATTTATTTAAAAACAGTGAGTGGGCTGCCAATTTCAGTGCCCACCCGCCTACTGCTCTATGGGGACTGGGTCAGGGGTGTGCGGTGGACTAGCCGCTCGTCATAGTTTCCTTTCCCATCCCCCGCCACTGAAAACAAACAAAATCCAGCCAATGAGTTCAAAGCTCACCAAGGCTGCTGGGGGGATTTAAGTTTAATTAATTAAAAAGTCCATCTCATTAATAATGATCACGAAACCACTGGATAGTTGTAAAAACCCACCAGGTTCACAAATGCCCTTCAGAAGAATGAATCTGACATCCTTCCCCAGTCTGGCCTATGTGTGACTCCAGACCTACAGCAATGTGATCGACTCCAAGGATTAGGAGTGAGAGTGAGTGCATCGGAAGGGACCAAAATCACACACACACTAGGTGAAATACATGAATGAGATAAATTTCTATGTGTGGAAATGTCCTCGTCAGCAACACAACATTTCTGCTGAGGCAGAAGGAATTATTTGATGGATAATTTAGGGATGGCAAACGTCCCAGGTATATACGTGGTCGGCAAGCAGCCACAACAAGGGCAGGTAGTTGGAGAAGCAGCAAATGCCACGCCAGCACTATACACAATACAGTGGCAATCGGTTAATGGCAGGAGCCTGAAGAGATTTGCTTCCTTAAGAAGGCACATCAGGAGTCAATCTCAGCCTGTTAATTTGGACCGCACCAATCTCTATTCAAAGGCTATGATGCGCTGCTAGAGAACAAGATAAAGATCAGGCAAGAAAGAGAAATCAGCAGTAATCCCATTCCTTTAACCAGAAGAATTAACTTGATGGGATGCAGATATTCCCAGCGGAGTGTAATTGATGTCATTGTAGAAATAACATTCTGTTTCAGAGATGGAGTGACCCACAGGGATTTCGTTCTACTGAAGTTCAGCATTGAACTGGAATTGCATTTCCATAGCACTGCCTCATTCACTGAGAAACACGGTTACATAAACTGCACCCAGTCACAATTCTACAAGTCACACAGCACTCTCTTCCAGCTCTTTTCATTTTTTTGTTTAATGAGATATATCGTTTTCAAAAAGCTTTGAAATTCCTCCTTTCCACGGAAAGCCATCATCTGGTCACATTTACAGCTTGCATTGAGGAGCAAAAGGATTGGGTGTACAGGTACACAAATCACTAAAATCTACTGTACCGATATAAAATATAATCTAAAAGACTAATGGAATGCTAGCCTTTATCTCAAGGCAGTAAGAATACAAAGGGAGAGCCTTCAGTAAAATGTTTAATCGAGGTCTATGGAATAATAGATTATGTTAAATCTGGTCATTTTAAACTAGTTGGTATAATACTGGTATATGCAGAAGCTGCCTGTAATCTGGCATATAGAAAGCAAACATGTATAAAACTGGTATAACTAAGATCGGTATAGATAAAACTAGAGTAATTCTAAAACTGGTAAACTAGGCAAATATACGATGAGAGCCAGGCATATTTCACTCGTAATCATTAAACGTTCCTTAATTATGACAATATTTTGTTGGTGTCCCTCAAACTGGAAAGCTGCCAGTGGGCAGCTTGCCAATGATAACATTAGATTTGCAGCTGGCAGGCAGCCCTTTGGTAAAGTGTGTTAATTCAATCCACAACACTGTATCGTGCGTTATTAGGACATAGATATTCCACTGCGATTGTCCACGTGGTGACCGCTGACTTTGAAGGAAGACAAGGTCCAAGCGACATTGACTGTGCTGCAGGGCACAAGCAATCCAACACCACATCTTGAGGGCAATCTCCTTACCAATGCTGAACACCAAATGACTGCAGAAATATGTGTTTTATAGTGTATACCTGGGAGGAATTGCTCCCAGCTTCACATTTTCTCTATAGGCAATTAAGTAACTTAGAATCATAAAATTCTGGAATCATCTTGGAATCATGCAGCACTGAATGAGATCATACAGCACTGAATGAGGCTTGTGCTGGCTTTTTGAGACAGCTGTCCAATTAGTCCCACTCCCTGTATTTTCCCCATAGCCCTGCACATTTTTCCTCTTCAAAGTGTTTATCTAACTCCTTTTTGAAGGGTTACTATTGAATCTGCTTTCATCACCCTTTCAGGCAGCACATTCCAGATCTCTCTTCCAGAGTTTGTCTATGGGCTAAATAGAAAAATGTTTCTCTTGATGTTGTTGGAGCAGAGAACAATACAGTGATATCAGCAGGCATGATACCCTGGAATCGTGAGTTACAATGCAATTTTCTAGAATAAAATACACATTATTATTGTACACCTACTTTCACTTCAACTGGTGCTACACTGCGTTGGTCCTCAGTGCATTGGAACAACAACTGACAGAGGGAATTCTCAGCGTGCAGTGTCAATGTTAACATTTTCCACTGTAAAAGAAGTTTTAACGCACAATTTTGCCACACGACAAACTGCACAAGGGCAACTGCCTCATGACAACTTCAGCTCTCTGGCTGCAGACCATCCTGGATGGGAGAGGGGCCACACAGACGAGCAATGCAAAGGCAGCATTACTGGGGATATGACATCCAGTACCACAACTGTCAGCTTCTCCAGATGATTCATGGTTCCTCTAGTAGTTGTAAGCAGCTCATTTATATCACAGCACTGAAATCAGGGCTTTTCCCCGTACCTGTGCTGCTGTTACCATTTTCGCCAGGATGGACAAAGAACAACGGTTTTACATTAGATTTTCCCCCACAGACCTCAGAAAGTCCGATAAACAAAATCCTAATTATTATAATTCTTCTTTTACCATGATAACCACTGCTATGCAGTATGATTAAAATACTTCAGGGTGTCATGAGATGCAGCTCCTTGTGGTAATAAAAAGTAAGAGCAAAGGATTATGGGGCAGGATCATAAAATGGTTACAGCACAGAAGGAGGCTATTTGGCCCATCGAGTTCATATAGGCTCTCTGCAAAAGCAATCCAGTTAGTCCCGCTCTCTGGTCCTTTCTCCACAGACCTGCAATTTTTTCCCTTCAAGTGCTTGACTAGTTCACTTTTGAAAGCCACAATTGATTCTGTCTCCATCACCCATTCAGACAGTGCATTCCAAATCCTAACCACTTGCTGCACAAAAAGGTTTTTCCTCATGATTCTTTTGCCAACCACTTTAAACCGGTGCCCTCTGGCTCTCAACTCTTTCATCAATGGGAACTGTGTCTTCCTATCTACTCTGTCCGGACCCCTCATGATTTTGAACACCTCTATCAAATCTCCTCTCAACCTTCTCAGTCATAAGGAGAACAACGCCAGCTTCTCTAACCTAGCCACATAATTTATGTCCCTAACCCCTGGATCTATTCTGGTCAATTCTCTCTGCACCCTCTTCAAGGCTTTCACATTCTTTCTAAAGCATGATGCCCTAAATTGAACATAATGCTCTAGGCCAGAATCTTTTGGTCGGCGTGCGGGGGTGTGCCCCGCTTGCCAACATGTAAACTGGCGCACGGTGGCATCGGACATGCTTCCCGGTGTCACTGCGCGTCATTCCAGTCTTCAGTTTGGCAGGCGCGCACCAAAGTCAGCTGCGCGCCCGCCAAACTGTCAAAGGCCCATTAAGGCCATTTAAAAACTAATTGTCACAGTTAACAGGGCTGCCCGTCCAACCTTAAGGTTGGTGGGCAGGCCAGGGACCCAAACGGCCTTCGCATTTATCATGAAACCTCATCCACGGGCGGGGTGAGGTTTCATGAAGGATTTATAAATCAAATAAATTTTTTTGTTAAAATTCATTGACATGCCCCAGCTCATGTGACACTGTCACATGAAGGGACATGTCTGAATATTTTTTTTTATTTATTTAAATTTTTCATAATGAAATTAAACTCCCTGAGGCAGCTCCATGTGGGCCCCGGCTCGGCCTGCTACCCCACCACCCCCCCCACCCACCGCCCCCCCCCCCCCCCCCCCAACCCCGCACAGGGAGTGCTGAGTGGTCCTTAATTGATCCGCCCACGTAAAATTGCGGGCGGCGACCAGCTGTGCGCCCGCTCTCGCTCAGCCCCCCACAAAGGGGGGATAAAGTTCTCCCCCTAGTTGCAGTTGAACCAATATTTGAGAAAGGTTTCTTATAACTTCCTTGATTGTAGTTTGTCTATTTATTTAGCCCAAGATTCTGTATGCTTTTCACTGTCTTCTCAACCTGTCCTGACACCTTCAATGATTTGTGCACTTATACCTGTGGATTGACAGAGCTAGATTGCTATTCTGATTTCATATAATCATAGAATGATACAACACAGGAGGAGTTATTCAGCCCCTTGTGCCTGTGCTGGCTCTTTGAACCCGTTATACATTCAGTCACGTTCCTCTGCCCTTCCCCCATAGCCTTGTAAATTTCTCCCCCTTCAAATATTTATCCAATTCCCGTTTGAAAGTTATACTGAATCTGCTTCCACCAGCAAAGCCGGTAAAAATCCAAATCATAACTGGCTGCGTAAATGAAAATTCTCCTCATTCCCTTCTCTGGCTCTTTGCCAATTCCTTTAATTTTGGTCTGGAGCTGGATATTGGTCATTTAATTGGCTCAATTTTCTCCTCTGATAACTTTCTGTGAACCAATTCCTGCTCAAAGTGAACCTTTCAGTCCATTGTTCTCTTTTGGATGAGCATGAAGGGCTGAACATTCTGAATCGATTAAATCTGCCAGTAAATTCGGTTATTTGACAGCCCCACCCTCTTCTGTTTTTTTTTAGACCCAAGTGTGGTGATGTTTTAGTAAAATAACTATAGTCAAATCCAATCATCAGAAGCTGGGATCTGGTCCTGATCCAAATCTAGATTGCTAATTCCCTATTGCCCTACCCAAGAGAAGGCTTAATCCAGTTGATAGCTTTTCTGTCTCTAATTCAAAAGTTGTAGGCTCAAGCCCCTTGATGGATTTGAGCTCATAACCAAGGCTGGCACTTTAGCATAGTACTGAGAGTGCTCAGCTTTATTGGAGATGTTGCTGTCTTTTATATGGAACCTTGAACAGAGGCCCCAGCTGCCTGTTGTGGCCCAGTTGGCAGCACTCTCACCCCAGAGCCACAAGGTTCCAGGTTCAAATCCCACTCCAGAGCTTAAGGTTGACAGACCCGTGTTGTCTTGAGGGAATGCTGCATTGTTGGAGGTGCCATCTTTGGACAAGGCATTAAACTGAGGACCGATCTGCTTCCTCGGGTGGATGTAAAAGATCCCATGGGGGAGTTATCCCTGAGGGAGAATTTTCTCCCCGTCGGGGGTGGGGGCGGGGGCACGCAGCTGATCGCCGGCTGTGCGCCGCCATTTTACATGGGCGGGCTATATAAGGCCCCCCTGCGTGACGCGCACCTGGAAGCGCTGAGCGCTCCCTGTGCTGGCGGGAGGAGTAGGCCGAGTTGGGGCCTGCACGTGAAAGAGCACAGAAATATCCCTGAGGCACAGAGCTGCCTCAGGGATATCAGTTTGACATGTAGAAATTTAAATAAAGGAAGAAAAAATTTTGTTAGACATATCCCCTCATGTGACAGTGTCACATGAGCTGGGACATGTCTATGAATTTTTTGAAAAATTTTATTAAAGTTTAAAAACCCTCATGAAACCTCATGCTGCCCGTGGATGAGGTTTCAAGATAAATGCAAAGGCCACCAATTATTTCAACTGGAATTTAAATGGCCTTAATAGGCCTTTGACAATTTGGCGGGCGCGTAGCTGACTCCAGTGCGTGCCAGCCGAACTCAAGATCGGACACATGCCCAACGTCACCGCGCATCATTTTACGCGTCGGCAAGCAGGCCCCGCCCCTGCTCGCCAAACTGAAGATTCTGCCCCTGGTGTTTCAGCCAATGTTTTTCCTTCAATCAAACATCACAAAATCACTTTATCTGGTCATTATCATATTGCTGCTTGTGGGAGCTTGCTGTTACAACTACAGTTCAAAAGTACTTCACTGGCGTAAAGTGCTTTGAGATGTCCATGTTCGGGAATGGTGCTATATAAGTTCAAATAGTTCTTAGTTTTATTTGCTGGCTTAGGTGGCTGAAAAGACCCAATGGCAATAATTCAAAGAAAACCAGGAAATTCTCCCAGTATCCTGGCCCTTAACCACCACAAAATAAAATAAATTTCTCGTCATTTGTCTCATTTGATATTTCTGGGACTTTAAACAGCTTCATGGCCACACCTACCCACACATATAATGTCATTCTAATGTGCACAAGGAGGGAGCACAATGTAAATCACATGGTTCTGGAACTTAAATGAAGCATTGTTGTCATTTAACTTTAATGAAGCAATGTGAGTGAGGAGGCACTGAACATTAGGTCAGAGAGTGATGTCATGTCAGCGAGGAAATTATGGGTGGAATTTAATAATGCACCTCCCAGATGCAAGTTTGGAGGGGGGGGGGGCATTTAATTAGGCGAGAGGGTGTGGTGTGGGGAACCCGCCACTTTCCTGCCTTTGCCTAATTAAGTCTGGGGCTGGAAAGCTTGTGGGCGGCCTTCCCGCCTCAGATGCCACATGAGGTCCTTACGTGGGCAATTAATGCCCACTTAAGGCCGTGATCCTGTCTCTGCTGGTATTCAATCAGCGGCAGGCGGGGGTATTGCAATGCAAGAAAAATGAAAAGCAAAGTCTGGGCTTCAGTGGGGGTTGGGTGGGGAGGGGTGGTAGGTGAGGGGGTCCCTTGTCCAAAGGGACTCAATGCCAGATTGAGAGGTAGGGGGTGGTTTGCTGCTGAAAGCTAATCCGACGCCCTTGCCTCCGAACCCCTCCCCCATCACCAGCGAGCCCCTTCCCAGGATCTTCATCCTGCTCTCAGCCACATTTGGCCTGGGATCCCTCGTTGATCCTGGGTCGCTGGTGGGTGCGTTGCCGACAGCTGCCTCTACTTCTGGTGGCACTGACGGCAATGGAGAGCTGCCAGCCTCTGATTGGGGGGTGGGATTTCCATTCCTGAGGTTCTTAATCCTGGGAAGGCCTAATGGTGGCCACTTGAGTGCTGGTTGGGCACCCAATTCTGGCGGGCCTTGCCCAATGGATGCAACAGGGCTCCCATCAGTTTTTCCAGCTGGCAGGAGGGACTATCAGGGCAAACGTTAAATTTCGCCCTATAATAGCATCAAGGAATCTTTGCTATGTAAACCAAGTGATACCACTACTGGTGAGGAGCTATGAATCACCTAAATATGGTTTTACATTGTCACCAGAGACTAATATTCTTGGTCATACTCCACAGCTGGAATTAAAAATCATTGGACCTTCCAACTGCACTTTCACTCTGGAATCCCCAGGATATTCTGGATAAAACTTCAGATCTAAATTTTTTGGTCCTGTCCACCGTGGAAATTGTTGCAAACGTGACAGACAATTTGATGGACCATCAAAAGATCCATTGACTTTGGGTGGAAATTTCAGGTCCCGCTTTGAAACATTTCCTTCATGCTCAAGGCAGCCTAATGGTAACCTCTGAATGTTGACTGAAATTAACAGTAGCCCAGAAATATGTTCCTTCTAAATCTTCACAGAAGAGCTGATCTTGCACAAATGCTGCTATATTTTCAACATAACTAACTCTACACAGAGACTGACTACCAGCAGTTTGGAAGTACAGCTCAGAATGCCAGGAATGTTTTCCTTTTTTAAAACACGCCTTCCCCAAATCCACGGAGGATGGCTGAGTAACCAATACTTTCCCAAACTTCCCATTGAGTCAACTTTCATTTTTTGTGGTAGATTGAACAATATTACTCATCAGGACAACATTTTTACCAGATGTTTGACTCCTAACCAACTACTTTGGTTCTTTCTTCACATGTACAAGATTCTGTGCTTCATCATTCTGTGCACCCACTGCCGTAAATATGTCTAACTCCAAAAACTCAGTCCTGTTGCTCTAGTCCTACATTAATTGTTATAATTCGCTGCTCGTTCACTGAGCAAAGGAAGAATCCGAATCCTTAACATAGGTCTATTCACAAAACCTAGAGAACACAGGCACAGACTCCCTTTCCCTCCCCGCCCCCCCAGGTGGAAACTGGTTCTTATATATACTTAAGAATAATGCCCTAACCTTTCCCCAATTAGTAACAACAGCTCTCACTTACAAGTAGAGCATGCACTTCATTGTGACTGGATTGCAATATAACATCAACATCTATTTCTACATCAAGCTTCTCCCTTCCCTTTAGACCACCACTTATCTACTCATATTGAACCTTCTACTCTGGTTCAACTCTGGCTGTTGTATTTATTCTAGATTCATTTAGAATCATACAGCATGTGAAGTGGCCCTTCGGCCCATCATGCCTATACCAGCTCTCTGAAAGAGCTATCCAATTCATCCCACTCCCCTGCTCTTTCACCACAGCCCTTATCCAGATTGTCATCTGCTACATTTCTAGTCCCAATTGTTTGACTTGTTTGTGAATGCACTAATATTATGTGGTGCAAAAGTTTACATTGGCAATTCCTATCGTAAATGCAGACATTGGAGCTTACAATTGATAAAGCTGATGCTAAAGTGTAGCAAAATACATGGCAACAGGAAGTAGATCAGAAATGCTCAAAGTCGTTAAGATATGTAATGAAATAGAGAAGGCACAGTGACATGAAGGGCTGTTTAAATAATGCTGTTGGCTATCACAGTGCTGTTGATGACTGTTATAAGGGAGGCACTACAAATGTCTCCAGTAAAATGGATTTTAAGAGGTAGCTTTACCCAACATGGTTTTGCATTTTTGGTCTCCCTGGCCCTTCCTCTGACAATGGGGATTGCCAACCGCCACCAGAACCTTTCTCGCAAGAAGCTGCATGCACGCGGTTGTCTTTGTTATTTCTGGGGCTCAGAAATCTGGCGCAGTGATGAGGATCCCCAGAACATCAGAAGCCTCTAACACCACTTCTACCAGAACAGAAAGTAGACGAGAGGGAAGAAATTGTGTAAGAGAAGTGCCACATCAAACATGACGAACTGAAGCAAAGAGTTGCTCAAGATAATGGAATGCACTGAATAATACTTTATTTGAAGGCTTGAAGAAAATCAAGCATCCAGCCCTGTTTCCTGTTGGGCTTAATCTGAGCAAAACATGGCCCACCTCCAGCTGACAAAGCACAAAGGCCTTACCACAAATAGGAATGAATGATCAACTCTCTCCAGGCCACTTGCTGCTGGGCTGTAGGGTTGCCCTGGAGACCCCAGGGATTAAAAAACAATCTCCAAGACACTGCAAACAGCCCAGGTGAAAAATAGTAAGGGTAATAAAATAAATTGTGCTTTTAAAAAGACTCTTTGAATACTTTTGTTTATTAGTTATAAAAATTCAGATGTAAGAGAAATGGATGCTTGGCTGACAGTCAGGAATCACCAATCTGTTAATGAAGAGTCTGTTTGTGTTCCAATTAGTGTGGGAAGACAGGGTGCCATGAATATGGACATGTTGAGCAGGGGTATGAGAGTGGGTAGTTGGAGGCAGGAGTGTTATGTGATCGCACCTTCAGGAATAGATCCAATCGGTGTTGGCAACCCTGCTGGGCAGTGAGGGTCACTTAATTAAGTATTTAAATTTACAATGTTGAGAATCAAGGGTTTTACAGTGGGAATGCAGGGATTGAGCCCCCCAGCTTCTTGTTGAATTCTCTGCTCAAAAGCAGGTCCAATCCAGAGTGCCGTGATCTTCACCACAGGTTGGGCAAGGAGGCAGGTCCCAAATTCACCCCAGCCAGAATGGGGATCAAACCCCGTGCATCAATCTGATCCACAAGTCAAAGTTGTCCAGCCAACTGAGCCAAATGGCCCCTCCAGGAGTCTGAGTTGCTGTAGCAACATACATGTTTACATGCATGTTATAGTCTGAAGCTAGGGATAGTGGTGGTAGAAGCTCCAATTTCTTCCCATCACATGGCTGACCGGGAATCTCTCCCACTCTTACTGCCTGCCATTGTTGTATGTTGGAAGGATTTACAAGTTGATACTCAAACCTGTTTGGCTGCGTTATGAACGCAGCTTCCTTTGCCCATCAGGTCCTAGAGTGAGACTTGAATCCAGAGCTTCTGGTACAGAGGTAGGATCACTACCCACTGCGCCACAAGACCTCCACTTGACTTAAAGTTAAAGATTTAAAAATAAGATATACTGTACATGCTGGGAACTCTGGAGTGCTGCCCCATGGAGAACATGGGGCAAAGAAGGGCACTGGACAAATACTTTAATGGGGATTCTAGTTGGCCTTTAGCTCTGAAAGAAAATGTGTAAACGCAGGAGTAATTATCAGCAGCCTTTACTGGAATGGTAGATACACCCTGTGGGAAGCCAGCAGGAAGTCATCATCCAAGACAGCCACTTCCTGTGCCAGTGGTAGGGTGGTAAGTTTGCCACTACCCCACTGGCATTCATCACAGTGTGACTGGACTCCCAGTCATTGTGTGCAGCTGACTCAAGATCAGATAGAAAACCACTCAAGATCTCCCACTCATGGTTCCAGTCAAGTCTGAACCGTTTATTGTGCTGCCTTCAAGGACATGCAAACAGCAGTAAAACCTCCTTTCCGACACTTGAAACATTTGGCCAAACCTTCTAGAAAAGAATATTCAGCACTCCCACACAGCAATGCAGGAGAAGGATGGTTTATCTTTTGGTTTAATGGTACCTTTGTTTTATATTTAGCAGTGTAAATTATAAATACAAAAAAAATCAGAAAAAGCTAACTTATATGCTAGATATCTTGTCAGGAATGCTACAATACTTATCGTAGAGAATTATTCTGAAGCTAACATTGCTTTAAGTTCACAAGGTCTAATTGTTGCAAATTCTCAATCCTGAGGTCAGTTATATTCTAATTCCTATTGGACAAAACCTGGCGATTATCAGAGGATATGATTCTCTGAAGATCAACAAAATCATAGCTTTCTTTCCCTTTTTATAATTTTTCATAAGGATTGCTTTGCCTCTCTAATAATGCGCATTATTCTGACGTGTGATGCTTGAGGTTTGGTGCATGTGAGCTAGATTTTATATTTCTAGAGATACTATATACCATCCATTGGGAGGCAGTCAGATTTATAACTAGACAGAAAAATGCACAACCTCTAGCACTTAGCAGCCCAAGGGCAGCAGGCGCATGGAAACGCCATCACCTCCAAGTTCCCTTTCAAGTCGCTCACCTTCCAGACTTGGAAATATATTGCCATTCCTGCAGTGTCGCTGGGTCAAAATCCTGGAACTTCAACATCACTGTGGGTGTACCTGCACCATACAGATTCCAGCGGTTCAAGAAGCTGGCTCACCAACGCCTTTTCAAGGGCAATTAGGGTTGGGCAATAAGTGCTGGCCTAGTTAGCAACACCATATCCCAAGAATGAACTTTTGATTCAATTGCTAACTGTGCTGCGTGAAGTGAAACTTGGTCCAAAAGGGAAGGAATGTCCCAGGTTGGAAACCTGGTGTGTACTGGGTTGGCTGGCTTCAGCATGGTACTGGGAATGCTACGATGGAATTTAAAAATCCTCTGCTAGTGACAGGGTTTCCACTTCAGATCACGGTCCAGTGACACCTCTTGGAAAGTATTACATGCCTTACACTTTAACGGTAAAATTCTTTGAAATGTAACAGATGCCTGATGGGTGCAAGCTCTGTGGTGCAGATTAGCAAAGCAAATGCCAGAATTTCTTTTCTCTTTCCACCTCAAACCCACTGCCATCCAGTTTTTGACCTGGGAAGTGGATGGCTTCAAATGGCAAGTGTTTTCAAATGGTTCCAGGAATGAGAGGCTTCTGTTCTGAGCATAGTTGGCGAAAGGACAAAGCAGCCTTCTTGAGCGGCACCCCATCCATCACCTTAAATGCACACTCCCTCCACCACCTTCAACATCTACACCCTCCATCACCAAAGCACAGTGGCAGCAGTGTGTACCATTTACAAGATGTGCCGCAGCAACTCACCAAGGTTCCTCTGACAGCACTTTCCAAACCCATAACCTTTACCACCTAGAAGGACAAGGGCAGCAGATGTATGGGAACACTACTGCCTGGAAGTTCTCCTCCAAGCCACACACCATGTTGACTTGGAACTATATTGCCATTCCTTCACTCTCACTGGGTCAAAATCCTGGAGCTCCCTTCCAAACAGCACTGTGGGTGTACCTACAACCTACACCACGTGGACTACAGCGGTTCAGGAAGGCGGCTCACCACTGTCTTCTCAAGGGCAATTAGGAATGAGCAATAAATGCTGGCCCAGCCAGTGACACCCACATCCCCGGAATGAATTAAAAAAAGAAGCTGGAGCTGTTCTTTTTAGAAAGGAGGAAGTTGAGAAGATATTTGATAGAGGTGTTCAAAATCATGAGAGCTCTGGACAGAGTAGATATGGAGAATGTGTTCCTGTTGGTGTAAGGATTGAGAACCAGAGGATACTGACGTAAGGTGATTGGCAAAAGCAGCAAAGGCAACCTGAGAGAAACCGTTCTTATGCAGTGAGTGGTTGGGGTCTAGAGTGTACGGCTGGACAGTGTGATGGAGGCAGGTTCAATCCTGTCTTTCAAAAGGAAATTGGAAGAGAAACAGTTTGCAGGGCTACCGAGAAAACACAGGGGAATGGGACCAGCTGACTAGCTCTTACAAAGAGCCAACATGGACACGACGGACCGAATGGCCTCCTTCCATGCTGTAACCGTTCCATGATTCTACGAAACAGCTTTTCAGAAGGTGGATGGTTGAAGGTCAGTGCCAGGACTCGAAGGGTTAAATAAACAGGGTCGCAAACAATGAGCCATATGTTGGCAGAAGGCTATGTTAAGAGCCTCCGGCAATGAAGGTGTCACACAACAGCTCAGTCAACAAAATAACAAAACAATGAAGAGAATCAGCTACAAACGTCCAAAATTAATTTGATGCAGGGATGAGGGCGAATCAGAGGGCCCCCAAACAACTTTCCAAGTGCCCGCAGAGAGAAACATAAGAAGAAACAATTCAGTCACTTTACATGTGCAAGCTGCTGCCAGAATTCCAACAGGCTCTGCAGTGTTTCAGCACAATTTCTCACTCATTCCATATTGCATCCAACTCCTTTAACTGGCACTCTGTTTACAGAACCCTCTGTGAGTGACTATTTCCTGCGAACCTACCTGAAGCAATGCCACTGGAATGTTTTTTATCAAACAACAATATGTTTCAAGTGTGTTTTTGTTCCTATAATAACTCAGCACTCTTTTAACAAGTGTCTCCATAGAACAATTTCTAGTGAGTGGCCTGCAGTACAAGATCCTCACGATAGCCTCATTTAGAAGCTGTGCGGACAGTACAATGCTATATTTGCATCGCTTTGTGATACATAAATCTTTTTACAAAAAGCTCCCTTCAGTGGCATTGATCAACTGATCTAGCAATGGTTTCAGCTGTGACTTTTACTCTCACCTCTGTGTCAGAAGGTTGTGGTTCAAGACCCACTTCAGTGACTTTGCATAAAATGGAGACTGCCAAACTGCAGTACTGGGGTGCTGCACTGTTGGATGTGTCGCCTTTTGGTTGAGACACTAAACTGAGGTCCCATTTTCCCTCTCAGGTGAATATAAGGGATCCCATGGCATCACAATAGGAAAAGCAGGGGCATTATTTCATTTCCTTGTGTCTTGGGCAATTTGTGTCCCCCCACCAACATCACTCAAACAGACTGTCTGGTCATTACCACCTTGCTGTGCTAATTGGCTGCCATGTTTCCTACATTATAACACTGACTACAATTCCTGAAAGGTGCTATAGAAGCGCAAGTCTTTGTTTTGAAGTGACTTGCCTTTGAAAGAACTGAGCACCATTAAGAAATGGTTTCCCTATAGTAGAGAAAAGGGGAGCCACCCTGACTGGCTGCCTCTTGTTCTGACAACACTGGCTTAATGTTCAATAACCCAATTGCTGGTCAGCAGGGATTTCTCCAGTAACCTATCCTATGTGGCAGGAAATGGCCCCTCACACCACCAGTGCCAACCCATGTCCGTCTACCATCCCCCATTGCTCCTCATACCCCCATGCCAACCCATGCCCCCCACCCCCCCCACTCTTTGCCCTTACCCTCTCCATGCCAACTCGCCTAATATCCTTGGATACTTCCTCCACATCTTTGACACTCCCTTGACAATGATGACAGCTTTGACACTTCCTTGACAACTGGACAGTTCTTTGACAGTTCCTTGACAGCTAGACAGTTTCTTGACAGCTAGACAGTTCCTTGACAGCTGGACTGCTTCTTCACAGCTAGATAGTTCCAATGAGTTTGTATTTAAAAAATGCATAATTATGTTTACTTTTAACAATCCCAAAGGGTGCCTTACCTCTCCCAAAGGTGTCCTGGGATCCTATTCATAGTGGTACCTTATTTCTCCAAACAAATCCACCAAGTTCAGACCTCCTCTTACCTGTTCTAATCTACACATTTTGAGTTTCACACTCCTGGCCTGACAAAATCCCACTTCAGGCAGGGCAGCTGGTGATTTAAATAGCCAGCTGCCTCTGCAAATCATGCATGCTGTACTCCAGTCCCACCCCTGTGAAGAAGGGAAATGCTGTGTATAGGGGTGGGACTTTGACTATTTTCAGGATTTCCACCACAACAGAGACTCTCCATCGTTGCAAAAAACTGACTCCTGTGTATGAATGTATGTTGCTTCTAGCAAGCATAAATGAGCCACATTACAAGCTTGACTGACTATTTTAAATTGGTTGTTAGTGTAGTTATTAGCACACTCAGGATTGTTCACTAAGTGTTACCCAATTGTGGAAACTTTCTTTCCATATAACACTAAAATTGAAGTATAAGCCTTGAAATGGCTGTTGGAGACGCAAGTAGACAAATTTTGGACATATTTTCAGGACATCCTCCATTCCCTGAACTCAGTTAAAACAGTGAACGGAGGACGGCCATGCCTTATTGGGTGGCCACATTGGGTGTCTGTCCACTAATGTTCCAGAAAATCATTTCTAGACACTACAGTGGGGAAAGTACTGAAAGAAGATGGGCCCATTCACATCATTCAACACTTCAGGATTACAGCACCAATCAAAAAAATCTTCAAAGGTTTACAGCTGCAAGACAACAAAAGAAAGCAAAATAGATTTGCACGGTTGAAGGGTTTCCTCTGGTGGGAGTTGGTGAATCCAAGCAAATGAATGGAAACCAGCAATTGCTCTCTATTAGGGTGAGGAACTAACATCATAGAAGAGTGAGTGACCCACATTTAAGAAGGAACAGAAGAGATTCACCAACCTGTCTAAAACGTTGGAGCCAGGACAAGAAAATCCAACTGTGAAAATGAAAACGCCCGACTCATTGAAAGCTGAGACTAGTAGGAGTGAACTGTGATGGAAATGCTCAAATCAGAGCTGAAGGTTGGCCGATGGATTAGACTTCCAGTTTGCTTGTACAATATAAGCAGTATAAAATCCTACACTAGGTGACCAGCTCTTTATTGTATCCTGTGCAGGAAAGCAAGAAGTTCCAGAAGAGGCTTCCCAAATACAGGTGCAATATCCTTGGGCAGAATCTTCTTGCCTCAGAGACAGTTAAATGTTCTTGGGTTGAAACATGTAATAAGAAACGAACTTGGGAGCAGCTTCAGTAATGGATGAAATTTGGCTCATCCACTTTAGATCAATCAACAAAAAGAGGACAGAGGCGGGTCCAGATGGTAACTGATCTACGAGAGGCTTGAAGATAAGAATGTATGATCAGGACTAGGCTAGTTAGTTCCTTGAGCATGTTCCTCCATTTAATGAGATCATGGCTGATTTGCAACTTAACTCCATATATTAGTCTTTGTCCAAGATCCCTTAATACCTTTGAACATAACTTGACTCTGCAGTTTCTTCCTGTCAATATTATTATCCAAAGTCTTAACATATTGCTAGGAACAATGTATAATTTTTAAGTTGAATGTATGTATATATATATTTGTGTGCTAAGAAAGGTAAAACGGTTTCAGTTTCATTTTTGGTTGTTTATGAGCCTTAGCACCTAGGGGCAGAAATTTTAGCTTAGTAGAAGGCACGTGCCCGACCCGATCCAGCACGAAATTGTGCGAGATGATGTCAGGCAAGCGACCTGAAATCACTGTGTGCTCGCGCAGTATTTCAGTCGGTAGGTGTGTGCCAAAGTCAGAAGCGCGCCCACCAACAATTAAGAGGGTAATTAAGCCCATTAACGGCACAATTGTCTGCAATTTTTCATTGCCTGTCTAACCTTATGGTTCACAGATGGGTGAATCAGCCAGGCTGCCTTTATAATTTTCATCAAACCTCACCCACGGGTGGGATGAAGTTTCAGTGATGAAATAAAATATAAACAAATTTCTGTGGACAGCATCTTCAGTAGCTAAATTTTCAGGTGATTTATTACGATGCAAGGACACTTTCTTTCACCTCTTGAAACCTTTGTCTTTGATTTTAAAGGTCTTCAGTTCCCTGAGGCAGCTCTCTGCCTTCGGGGAACTTTCTCTCAGTGCTGGCCCCCGCCTACGTTGATGTCAGCACCCACCCTCCTCTCCACCCCCCCCCCACCCAGTAGCGCTGAGCTTCTCAGCGTATGCTTCACACTGGCTGGCCGTTAATTGGCCAACTGGTGTGAAATCGCGGTCAGGGGCCGATTGCAGTCGGTGGTCCATTCACTAGCCAGTCCTGGACCCGCTGATTGTGCCTGCCCACCGACCTAAAAGTTCAGGCCTAGACATCTGGGTCGATCTGAGAGGTTGTTTCCCCTTGTGGGAGAGTCTTGGACTAGAGGGCATAATCTCAGAGTAAGGGGGCGTCCATTTAAAACAGAGATGAGGAGGAATTGCTTCTCTCAGAGGGTAGTCAATCTGTGGAATTCTTTACCGCAGAGCAGCTTCAATAATGGATGATATTTGAATATATAGTTGAATATATTTAACTATGTAGAGGCTGGGTCATTAAGTATATTCAAGGCTGAGATAAACAGGTTTTTAACCAGTAAGAGAATCAAGGGTTTTGGGGAAAAGGCAGGAAGTGGAGTTGAGGATGATCAGATCAGCCATAGTCTCATTGAATAGTGGAGCAGACTCAATGGACTAAATGGCCTACTTCTGCCCCTACGTCTTATGTGTTATAGACTTGTGATCTATCACTGAAAATTCAGTCTTTTGGGTTTGTTTATGCATACATACATTTTTCATGAGCTTTTACAATCACTGAAGTTAAAGAGATAGGTTAAAAAGGGGTTAGAAGTTTAGCGGTTTTGGAAAAAAAAAACACGAAGTAGAAAAAACTGGGCTGTTGCCCCAGTTGCAGTGGTCCAAGTGATACAGAGAAAGACAGAGAAGAGTTCAGTGTGTGTCAGAAAGTGAAGAGAAGGATTTTCATCTCTCTGAGATAAGAAATACTACAAGGGTACTGGAAAAGTGAGTTCAGGAAACTCATGTGTTTGCTCTGTAGTTGAAGCAATAGTAAATTTAAAGTGTGGTTTTGGCTGTCTTGGGGAGAGATACAAGTTGGGTGAGGAGCATCAAATGAATGCTCTAGAATTCACTGGAAGAAAATTGTTTGCATGTGTGACGGTCCCAAGCAAGGAGCCTTTGTGCCAAACTAATGGTAACTTTTCACTCGTTCTTGGGTCTGTAAAGGTATTGCTGGGTAAAGAGAAATTGAATCATTTTCTTGTGTTTATATCAAGATCCTTCCAACCTTTTTATCTGGTGTAATATGGTTAATTTGTCTTAGTTTTAATAAATATTTTATTCTTTGTGTTAAAAGTTCATCAGCAGACTCCGGTGAATTTGCTCAGTAATTTCCTCCATGGTTTCCGAAAAAAGAGTTAGGATCTATCGAGCCAGGTTTCACTCTGGGACCTGACTTGTCCAGTATTAACATCAGCTGGGATCATAACACTAGAAAACTCCTTTTATTTCTAATTTAACTGGGTTTTGATCCATTAACTCAAAGACAAAATTTATTGTATTAGATACTGGTTTGTGTTCCCAGGTCAGGATACTTGCCTTTAGCTGAGGCATAAAGCAGTGAGGCTATGCTAGAACTGTATAAAACACTGGTTAGGCCACAGCTGGAGTGTGCAACTCTAGTTACCACACTATCCTAAAGATGTGATTGCACTAGAGAGAGTACAGAAGAGATTTATGAGTATGTTGCCTAGACTACAAAGTTTTAATTATGAGGAAAGATTGGATAGGATGGTGTTGTTTTCTTTGGAACAGGGGATATTGAATTGAAGTTTATAAAATTATGAGGGATCTAGATAGAGTGGATAGGAGGGCCCTATCCTTTTTGGCTGAGGGATCCATAACCAGGAGGCTTTGATTTAGAGTACAAGGTAGCAGATTTTGACGGGATTTGAGAAGTATTATTTTTCACCCAGAGTGATGGGGGTCTAGAGCTCAGTGGCTGAAGGGTGGTAGAGGCAGAACCCTCATAACATTCAAAAAGTAACATTTAAAAAGGTTCATATGCACTCGCAGTGCTGTGGGATTTTCTGGCCTCGCCCATGGCCAGACTTGTCCAGTCCTGCCGAAAGTCAATGGGCCGAATCTCTCGGGGCGGGTCCCACCCCGGCAAGGGCCAGAAAATCCCGGCCAGTGGCTGCGAGCTTGATGTTTAGGGCGTGGGATATCTGGCGTTAACACTGGGATTTAAAAGAAATGCAGCAGCTGGTCAGGTGAAAGCCCATTTTTATTTGGCTGGCAATGGAAATATGGTTCACTGCCGTTGTGCACAAGATAAAATTAAATGAAGACCCACATGCCCTCTCAGGGGGTAGTAAAAAAATCCCTAGGCTGTATTTTGAAGATGAGAAGGAGAGTTTTTACACCCCATTTCTCTGTAATTTTGGAATCAAGCTGCTTGTGCAGAGCAACCATGTTCTGATGTAAAAGAAAAGATTCAAAATCCATCCAAAGTAACCTAAATAGTAACAAAGCAAATTCTTACAAAAACACTAACTCCAAACAGGCCTGTATCCTTTTACCACTTGCGTTTTGCAGGCTGTTTATCCTTAGCATTTATTCTATACGTGTGGAATTGGAACATTTAACATGGCAGACAAAAGCTCTCATTTTCATGCAAGACACGTTTATTCAGAATCAGGGGAGGGATGGTGTAAATTACACAGGCTTCAAGCTGAAGTGGAAACTAGCAGCAGGGACACTTCCAGTGGGTACTGGGTGAGATTGACGACCACCCAGTTTCCCAGCCTCACTTGGCTGGATAATGTGGCTAAAAAATGTGTCCTTTATATCTTTGAGGAACTGAGGGAATTCATTTTAACTGCTCATCACAGGACATTGAAAAAAAGACTTGCATTTATATAGCATCTTTCGCAGCCTCCAGACGTCTCAAGCGCTTTACAGCCACTGAGGCTGTTGCCGCTGTTGTAATGTGGGGAACATGGCAGCCAATTTGCGCACAGCAAGCTTCCATAAACAGCAATGTGATAATGAGCAGGTGACCTGTTTTTGTGATGTTGATTGAGGGATAAATATTGGCTGGGACACTGGGGATAACTCCCTTGCTGTTTTTCTAAATAGTGTCACGGGATCGTTTATGCCCACTCAAGAGGGCAGATGGGGCTTCAGTATCTTTAATGCCTCATTCGAAAGACGATCAAGATGTGGTTGTTCAACCTCTGGGCTGAGGGAGGGGTTGAGATCCCTGCTGGAAATTATTTACATAATGAAATCAAACGAAAGACAGGGTCAGGCTAAACAAGGATCTACCCACCAGCAAGCATCCTATCTACATTCACTGTTGATGCTAACCACATGAACTATGGTCACTTAGGTGAGAGACTGGAGGGCCTCCTGTCTTCAGGGATCTGTACCCAGCCATCAGAGCAGTGGGGAACAAAGACAGGACATCAAAAAAATTACATAAGGAACCATCCACAGAGCAGTTTGTATTTTCCAAAGTGTAGACTTTTTTTTATTCTTTCATGGGATTTAAGCCTCACTGGCAAGGCCAGCATTTGTTGACCATCCCTAATTACCCTCAAAAAGATGCTGGTGAACCAACTTCATGAACCGCTGCAGTCCATGTGGTGTAGGCACACCCATTGTGCTGTTAGAGAGGGAGTTCCAAGATTTTGACCCAAAGACAGTGAAGGGACAGCGATATAGTTCCAGTATAAGTATATGTCAGGATGGGGTGTGCCTTGGAGGGGAACTTCCAGGTGGTGGTGTTCCTGTGCGTCTGCTGCCCTTGTCCTTTCTAGGTGGTAGAGGTCGTGGATTTGCAGGGTGCTGTTGAAGGAGCCTTGGCGAGTTCCTATAGTGTATCTTGTATATGGCACACACTGCTGCCTCTGTGGTGGAGGGAGTGAATGTTTAAGGTGATGAGTGGGGTGTATATCAAAAATAGCTGAAGTTTTATTCACTTACTGCCAATTTTCTCCTCTCCTGAAGGTATTGACTGGTGCTTAAGCGAGGACCACAATACTTCTCCCAACTGATCGTTCTTTATGTGTGTGTGCAGGAAACGAGTAGCATCTGGCAGGTCTGTTATAGCTGGGGTCCAGAAGGTCATATTTGACCGTGGTTTAGACTCCATGGGCTGAATCTTCGGCTTGGTGAGTGGGGGCGGGGCCCACTCGCTGAGGCGTTAAATGACTTGGGGTGATGTCGGGCGTGCATCCTGACATCACCGCGTCATTTAGATTTTCAGTTTGGCGGGCGCACAGCCAAGTTGGCTGTGCACCCACCGAACTGTCAAAGGTCTATTAAGCCCATTAATGAACTAATTAAGCCGATTGAGAAAGCTGCCTGTCCAACCTTAAGGTTGGCGGGCAGGCGAAGAGCCCAGGCGGCCTTCGCATTTTTCATGGAACCTCATCCACGGGCGGGATGAGGTTTCATGAAGGGTTTATAAATTAAATAAATGTTTTCATTAAAGTTTATTGACAAGTCCTAGCTCATGTGACACTATCACATGAGGGGACATGACTTAAATTCTTTTTTTCTTTATTAAAATTTTTGGAACTTAAACTGATCTCCCTAAGGCAGCTCTGTGCCTCAGGGAGATTTCTGCACTCTCTTGCGTGTGTGCGCAAAAGAGCACAGGCCCCGACTCAGGGAACATCCCCACTGCCTGCACAGGGAGCACTCAGCACTTCCAGGCGTGCGTCAAGCTGGATGGGTCTTAACTGGCCCTCCCATGTAAAATGGTGGCGCAGACCCGATCGGGGGCATTGATCGTGTCTGCGCCCGCCCACCCCAGCACAACCCCCCCAATGGAGGGAAAAATTCTACCCCATACAAACAAAGCAAATGTCCTTTATCCTTAGACCACAAAATGTTCAATATTCCCAAAATTAATTCTGCAAACATTAGTTAGTCAACATAATGCATGCAAATCACAATGAGAAAACATCCTTGCAAGCAGGAAAGAAACTGTGGGATTTTCCCCTCCTTGTTTTGTGGGAATCAATCTCCCTGTCCTACTCAGCTGTTATACCAGGGAAGTAGGGGTTGAGTTCCTCACAGATGTTGATCTCTCACTGTGGATCCAGTGAGAGACCACGAAGCCCTCTAGAAAAAGGTGGAGACCCAATTGCACCAAGTCTCTTTCATTTCCGAGTTTTCTCTTGGTCTTCTAAGGATGCAAATCTTTGTCCACCGCTTGTCAGCTGTGGCTCAGTTAGTATTAATCTCACCCCTGAGCCAGAAGGTTGTGGGTCCAAGTCCCACTCCAGGGAGTTGAGCATATGGTGCATGTTGACTCTCTCAATGCAGTGGTTCAAGAAGGCAGCTCACCATCACCTTCTCAAGGGCAATTAGGGATGGGCAATAAATGCTGGCTGAGCCAGCAACACCCACATCCCATGAATGAATAAAAAAAACACAGTTCAACCTTAGCAGTGGAATAATACACTGTATTAAACAGCATCGTGTTCCTGTCTTTTGGATGAAATTTAAATTGAGGCCACACCAACCCTCTTAGATGAACTTAAAGGATCCTGTGGCACTATTTCAAGTAAGTGAGCAGGAGAATTCTCCTTGCTGTTGTGGCCAATATTTATCCCCCAACCAGCATCACCGAGAAACAGATTATCTGGCCATTATTACATTTCTGTTTGTGGAACCTTGCTGTGTGCAAATTGTCTGCAAAGTGCCTGTGGTTGTGAAAGGTGCTATGTAAATGCAAGTCTTTCTTTTTTCTTTTTAAACCATCTTCAACTTCATTCTCATTAACCCAAAAACCGTGGGACTCATGCTCAAGTTTATGAAATTCCTGCGTTAGGAGTCTTGTGGCAGATGTTCACTTGCCCTGGGACGCTGTCACAACTGTGTTCATTGTGCAGGCATAATGTGAATAAAAATAATCATCTGTCACCATCTTTCCTGCCACTAACGAGGCTGTTTGGTAAGCAACAGGCACATTGCCTTCTCAAAATCTACTATCAGAAATTTCCTGCTCGAGTTACTAACAAATCACACTTAAAATCTGCAGACTAAGTCTGGTGCGATTTTTCTTCTGTGTGTAACATCTGGACAGCCTCCAAGGCAAGACAAATGAGTAAAATTTGTCATGAACAATAGCTGCCAATTTGGTGTTGAAAGGTTAGATTCTCATGCACACCATCTATCTATAAGCATAAAGTGTTGAGTCCACCATGCTTCAGGCATAACATTGTGCTTACAGATGCAAAATAACTTTTACAGAAGTATTCAAAAAGAAAACAAGTTATTTCCTGCACTTACTTTCAAAATATCCCCTCCTTGACCTCCGAATGAACTTATTTACATCAATTAATGCTTGAGGCCTTAAAGAGATGCATCATTTACACCACCACCTGGAAGTTCCCCTCCAAGTCACTCACCATCCTGACTTGGAAATATATTGCCGTTCCTTCGCTGTCGCTGGGTCAAAATCCTGGAACTCCCTTCCTAACAGCACTGTGGGTGTACCTTCACCACATGGACTGCAGTGGTTCAAGAAGGCAGCTCACCATCACCTTCTCAAGGGCAATTAGGGAAGGGCAATAAATGCTGGCTGAGCCAGCAACACCCACATCCCATGAATGAATAAAAAAAACACAGTTCCTCCTTAGCAGTGGAATAATACACTATATTAAACAGCATCGTGTTCCTGTCCTTATAACATAGTGTATTCACCAATTTATTGTGAGCAACCTCATAGGTGATCCACTAGTTCTTTGACAAGTGCTGACAGCTGGATTCAATAATGCGAGCCATGACTGAGAGGTGGAACACTTGCTTCAAGTTGGAAGGTTGTAGAATCTTGCTACACATCACAGCTTGGGCACGTAATCCAGGCTGAAGCTCCATTGTCATTACTGATCAACAGAGGGCTTGTGTAACCCACTACCTTAGATTTTCTGGTCTGATTGTGTAGGTACACTCACAATGCTTTCTGTAGCAATTTTGTACATCTTGAGTGGCTTGCTACCTCATTTCAGAGGGCAGGTAGGGGTCAACCACATTGATATGAATCTGGAGTCATGTGGAGGCCAGATGAGGTAAGGATAGCAGACTTCCTCCCCTGTATCATTAATTGAATTTAAATTCCCTCCCTTCTGCTCTAGTGGGACTTGAACTCATATCTCCAGAGCATTTGTTCAGTTCTCTGGGTTACTAGTCTAGTGACAATAGCACTGTGCTATCATTCCCCACGTGCTAGGGCCAGCCTTCTGGATTAACACAATTTCTTTGGTCAGGTCCATGAGCGTTAAATTGAAATGAGGAAGATTCTAGGGTCATGGTGAGGCTTAATTATGGTCATTCTGTCCCAAAGACCTTTTGATAGGGCGCGAATGGTGACACATGTTCTTCACCTGTGCTGATCTCCATCCATCAGGATGGTACTTTTAGTGTTTGAAGAAGGAGCTAATACAATCTTTCTTTTAAAAGAACACACCCCGTATTTCTTTAATAATCTCAACTCTTGACAATTGTTTGAAAATGGGACCAGCTACGTTGAATGGTGTGATGGCAGATATTCACTGGAATCCACATGACCATGTGCTGAATATGTTTTATGCGTTTGCCATATGAAGTTCAGAATGGACAGGCATTTTTGAGGACTGATTAGGAAAGTCTGCTCAAACTGTTACATGGGGAAAACATATGTGACAGATTTCAGCATGTTTTTACCACATGGGATAACAGAGTGACTTTCTGTTGACACCAGGAGCAGCTCATTTAAGATGAGATGGGGTCACTGCACAGCTCCAAAATTAAGCTCCGTCGTTAACTTCTGTAGCTGCTTTTGAACTTAATCCTCCACATTTGCAAATTACAAGAATCAAACAAAATCACAGACACTGACACCTTACCATGTGATAGTTGATCATTTCCTGTAAGCTTTCTCCAAACTTCTGGAGGCATTCCTGAAAGAAAGGGACCAAGATATTCAGTTTCATGTGGAAAAGCCCAGAACGTTCATGAAAAGCAGATTTTTAGACAGAAGAAAGCAGTGTATGTAATCTTAATTAATGTCACTTCCCACTCACTATCCTTGTGGTAGTAATTGCCAGTAAGCAATGATTGAACCCTTTGGGTACAATCAGCCAGCCAAAATGACGAGAAGTGTTTGAACAAAATTCGTGCCACTTCATTGCTGTCATGCATTTTAGAGGTTTAAATCTTTGCAATTTTTAAAAAATAAAAATTATTTCTAAAGCCCACCTCAAACTAGTCCACACCCAACCCGGAAAAGCAACTTCCAATTCCTTCTGACCATTTAGAAGTATGGAGTGTGTGACGAACTTCGCAGTTTGCAAAAAGCCTGTATTTTTGAGACATTCCTTGGCCAAAGTGAAACTAAGATAGTTTTGGAAGGGAGCGGGGTGTGTAATTGGATTTCCTGGCTATGAGGTTATTTCTGAGAAGTGATTTGTCGACTTGAGGTTGCTATTGGAAATGAAAGCTAAGTAACCAAAAAAAGCAAATGGAAGTGAATTGGGTGTCAGGTTTCAGCCTATTTTACTGCAGAAAACATACAGACCTCTTGGGGAATTCAGTTCTTTAGAAGGAGGAGAACAGAGAAGGCACAGAACTCCTGGAGCTCTTGGGGAAGCAAGGTGCAAGCTAGGTGAAAGGGGCTGAAACCTAAACACGATATGAATAGCTCAGGCAAACCAAAGAGCTGGGCTTTTGTACCAGAGGTGACCAGACCTTGAACTGGGGCGTTATTGGTTGGTTGGTTGAACAGGAGCTCTGAAAAGCTACGTCATCAAGGCTGTCATGAACATAGCTAAGATAGTTCAGCAGGAGTTGGTGTTCATTGTATCCAGGGAACTCGGATGGAATAAAGCTGCTGGTAAAAGTGGCTCAAGGGAAAAATCCAGTGAATGGAAAAAGTGAGAAACCCCGGGCAGGATTTTCCCCTTGTTGGGTGTGCAGGCCCGGGAAACAGCTGTGAAATGGACTGCCGCCCACGATCGGGCTCCGACCGCAATTATGCACAATTAATGGCCAGCCAGCGTGAAACGTGCGCTAAGAGCCTCAGTGCTGCCGGTGGGGAGGAGTGTTGATGTGTGCGCATGCGCGGGGGTGCGTGCATTGAAAGCTCCCTGAAGGCACAGAGCTGCCTCAGGGAGCTGAAGAATTTTAAATATGAAAGTAAGGGTTTTACAAATGGTATAAACATGTCCCCACACGTGACTCAGTCACATGAAGAGGGACATGTTAAAAAATGATGTTAAAAAGTTTTTGTTGTCTTTTTAGTAACCGTTGGAAACCTCGTTCCACCCGTGGAAGAGATTTTGTAAAAATGGCAAAGGCTGCCTGGCCTATTCGCCCGCCTGCCAACCGAACGGTTGAGCGGGCAGCAAAAAATACAAATTTATTAATTATTTAAGAGCTTTAATAGGCCTCTTAATTGCATGAGACATGGCACTGCGCCCGCTGCCCGAAAGATCGCGAGAGTGAGCGATGACATTGGGATGCTCGCCCGACATCATCGCGCACTATTTCACTTCTGTTCGGGTGGGGCAGGCGCCTGCCCACAGGACAAAAGATTCTGCCCCTTATGTACAGGAGGCAGAGTTTAAAGGACCTTGAGACTGCACTTGGTGTTTGAGATATGCTGGGAGTAATGCTGAGAAATTTGAGAGAGCTATCTTTGTTGGATCAAGTATTTCAAGTGAAATTCATGGTCTCTACTGAAATACCATTTATATGTTATTGCATGTTGAACTTATATTGATTTTGGGTTTGATTGTTACAGTAAAAGTTTTAAGTGAAATCTTGTCCATCAGTTCCTTCTGTCAGGGTTGTTTGGGGGCTCCTTTCTTTTAAGGTTATTGGTCTTCAGGGGGATCATATCTAGTGGTTTATGCTGTAACAAAAGAGGAATGTGCTTTATGATCATCAGTTTCTCTTCATCTCTCCCTAATGTTATATAGGAAGCAATAGGTGGCAGCCATTACAGGCAGTAATCACACTTAGGGTTTGGATGCTATCATGAAGTGTGAGAACAAATCCCAAACACTTTACTGCAGCCACCTGAATCGCAGGTCACACTGAAATCACTGGTCATACAGGCATAAGTGATGCTCGTGGGTGGGTGAGCAAAGCATTTTTATTAAAACACAAGAAAAGGATTTGAAAATAGCTGCCACTCTGACCATATGTTCTGCTGGACACTGTTTAGATCCGCAGGATGGGAGTTTCCTGGAGCTGCCTAATTGCAAGTTAGGGTGCTGGTGTGTGCGCTGATCTTACAGATACTAACTTTCATCATCATTTTCTGGGAAATTTGACCATGCTGCAGTGAAAATAGGGCCTTATAGGTGGTCGTGAACCAATGCTGGGAACCTTGGGTGCAAGGATTGTAAGGGGCTCAGAGCTAGGCATTCCCTGTCATGGCATCTCATGCACAGTGCCACATCCATAATAATAATCAGAACCATGGTGAGTGGGGGGAGGGTTGGGGGGGGGTGGTGCCCAGTGGGCTGGCCATGGCAGCAACATTACCCTTCCAAGCACATTGAGAAGTGGCAGGACCCTAAAAAGGTGGACTCCAGAGACACGCAAGACTCTGGTCAGGAAATTGAAGGGGTCAACAAGTAACAAGAACAACAGAAAACTCCAAAACGATCAATTTCAGATTTTAGAGATGAAGCTGCAAAGCTTGAGTAATGCTTGCAGACTGAGAATCGTGTAAGAATCAGAAATTATGCTGCCGTCAGGTGAACTTGGAGCTGACTTATGTCTGGATTTCTTGGCATAAATGGACGCCATTAGAAAACGAGTGTGTCTCTGTTATAATTGTGTTTGCAGTGGTTTTAAATGGGAAGGGGGGGCTATGTTAATGAGCGGTGGAGGTCTTTGAGTCAGCACAAATATCCTTGGAAGTTACAGGGTAGTATGAAACTGGCTTAGCTCACTTACGCTGTATTTTCCTCAGACTGGGGCACTGGCAAATGGTTTTCCAGCATGGGTACGCCATTTATATAGCACAACTTCCCAGGGAATTGCCAATCAGGAGCAGGCCCAGACCCAGGCACAAAACTAACTTCTGTCAGTCCAGAATTAAGTAGCTTCATTTGGAGCTGGGGCATCAGAGAAGCTCATCCATCCCACCTTCCCAGCTAAAAGAGGAAATGTAACGAGAATTTGTGAAGTGACCCAGCCTAAAAAGCAAACTTCTTTCTTACCGATATCATTTCATCTTTCCTGCACTGTTGAGAAAGGTCGCGGATTCCGTTGACAAAGTGTTTGTTGGCTGTGGTATATGCTCTTCCTGCTTCTATCATCCCACTGCACAGTTTCACCAGCTGCACAAAGAGATCACAAAACACGATGATTCAAATTCAGTTGTTGGAAGTGTTGAATGCCATTAAACAATGATGTTATCCAAGAAAATAACTGATGACTATTTCCCTTTTTATCTGGGTTATATTTGTGTACTTTTGTGATTTTCTTTTTCTAACTTAGGTACAAATGCCGATGAATGGGCAACTTTGTGGATCAGAGTGAAGGACTAGGCATCTCTAGCCTAACAATCTACTTTAACACCAACTTTCTGCTGCAGCAGTGTGAACATTACACTTACCAAACTAGGAATCCTGTGGTGTCTCTAAATTAATCTATTAGACTGGATGTTCTGAATTCACAAGGAAGGGGTTTGAGATTGCCCAGAGTTTTGTTTAGGACCTTGATTATTATTTGTTTGAACTGAATCAGATCTCAAGTCACAGAAGTTCAAGAACAGCATTGCAACAACAACATAAACCTGCATTTATACAGCACCCTTAACATAGCAAAACGTTCCAAGATGCTTCAAAGAAGTGTTATCAATCACAATTTGACACTGAGTCACATAAGGAGATATTAGGACAGGTTGCCAAACATAGGCAAGAGGGTAAGTCTTAAGTAGTGTATTAAAAGAGAAAGAGACGGAGAGGTATAGGAAGAGAATTCCAGTGTCTAGGACCTAGGCAGTTAGAGGCATGACCACCAATGGCGGAGTGATTAAAAATCAAGGATGCAAAATGGGCCAGAACTGGAGCACTACAGAGATCATGCACGATAGTAATGCTGGGGGAGGTTACAGAAAGAAGGACTGATTAGACCAGGGTTGCGCCCAATCATCAGAGATAAAAGCCATCGAAACACTCCTAGCTGTTAGGGAGAAAAAGAAATCCTGTTCAGAATAAGTCAAGGTGTTGGTAGACATTGTTCTATTCCAATGTTCATTGGGGAAAATTTTCTCCTCATCTAGTGGGCTGGTTAGGAGCTGGCGGGGGTGGGCGCAGAGCCGACTGTCATCCACGATCGGCTGCATGCCGCCATTTTATGTGGGAAGGCCAATCAAGGCCCACCCAGCATGACACGCGCCCAATAACGCTCAGCGCTACCTGTGTTGGCAGGGGGAGGAGGGAGAATTGGGGCCTGCGCTCCTTCACACATGCACGCAAAAGAGTGCTGAAATCTCCCTGAGGCACGGAACTGCCTCAGGGAGATAAAGTTCAAATTGAAAGTTGAAAAAAAAGAAAAAAGAAAATTATTCAGATATGTCCCCTCATGCGACAATGTCACAAGCGCTGGGACATGTTACTGAATTTTCATAAAATTTTTTATTTAATTAATAAAACCTTCATGAAACCTCCTGCCGCCCGTGGATGAGGCTTCATGTAAAATGCGAAGGCCGCTTGGGCTCTTCACCTGCCTGTCAACCTTAAGGTTGGATGGGCAGCCCTGTCAATTTGTTTAATTGGTTTGTTAATGACCTTAACAGGCCTTTGACATTTGGTGGGTGCATAGCTGACTCTGGTGCATGCCTGTCAAACAAAAGATCATAATGACACGTGGTGATGTTGGGACGCTTACTTGACGTCATGGTGCATCATTTTACGCATTGGCGTGTGGGACCCACCCCCTCACGCCGAACAGAAAATTCTAGCCATAGTGTCCTTCAGAACACTCACATGGTGAGCCAAGTATTTCCATTTTTTTAACTGACTAATCCTGATGACATCTTGCTGGATGGAATGTCCATGAAGTAATTATGAGAAAATCATTCTGGGTAGCAAGTGGAAGTCATAATGCAATGAAGATGATAATGAAGTACGCTTCCAGCTTCCCAAAACAATTTAGCTGGCAAATGCACCAAAAAATACAGAGCAGAAAAGCTCAAGATACTACTGAATTCATTAGTCATGAGCGTTAGAAGAACTACAGGTGGCCTTAGATAGGGCGAAAAATAAATTAGCACAAAAATTACCAAATCTACTGAACATAATCTCACAATTTTCAATGGTGGGTTTCAACTCTCAATCTCCGGCTTGCTCATGTAGCACTTTGACCACTATACGACCATAACTGTATATGCTTTGCGGCATTAGAATGAGTTCTGAGACAGAAGACATTGTACGAATATCATGAAGCTATTAATATATATAATATTATTGGAAAAAGTTTTCTTTTAATATAGAGGTTTAGTCTGTTGGTGTGTCTTAATTGGATTAAGCTAGTCTGGGTGCTTTGATGCATACTAGTTTTGGGATGTAAGAGAGGTAGTGTGCATTTGCATTTTTTGAATAGAGCATTCAAGAAGTAGGGTGAAATCTGGCACCTAGCTAGCAGAGCCCAAGCAATATGTTTATATTACTAATAAAATTGGTACTATGAAAGGCGTTTTATTGTTAGAAGAGGTGGGTTCAAAGAGGCTGGTGATACAACGAGAATTTACATTCAATGGGCTGTGCCAAGTATAAGGGTGACCATTTTGTGTGTGTGTGTGTGTGTGTGTGTGTGTGTGTGGGGGGGGGGGGGGGGGGGGGGGGTTGCAGGGGTGATGTAAGATCAAAGTAGCTGTAAGCCTACAACTGTCTCCACAGAAACCAAAGTGAAAGGAACCTCATTTTGAATTTGTAAGGTGAAAATACTTTGCCTGGTGCCTGAGTAAGTCTATGGGTTGCTGTTGCCTTAATTAATTAAGTTTGGGAATTTGTTCAAAGTTATCATAGTGGTAATTTGTAGCCATGTGTGTATATTTAACTTGTGTAAATTAATAAAATGTTTCATTTAGTTTAATATAAAACCTCGAGAACTGGTGACTTGATTGCTGAACTTAGAGTTGCATCTCAAACATACCACTTAAAAATATAGTATGACAGTTGTTTAAAATGTCCCTCTAGGATTTTTAAATAACTCAGCTTTACCGAAAGGCTATCTCATAACATAAATAGGATCAAACTTTGTTTGAATAGTACTGTCGCCAGAGATGGCAAAGAGAGTTAAGGAGAACAGTGGAAGAGGGATTTTAAATGACTCTGGTCAGGTAATGGGTGAGGGTTGGGGAAGGATCATCTGAAGGTGAGGACACAGCACAAAACTGAACCACAACACACGCACAATGGGAAAGGATTGTATATATATATAGTGACATCCTTAACATCAGGATTCCCAAAGCGCTTTACAGCCAATAAAGGTATAGTCATGCACTACCAGTTTGCACACAGCAAGCTCCCACAAACAGCAATGTGATAATGACCACATAATCCATTCTTAGTGATGTTGATTGAGGGATAGATATTGGCTGGAACATTAGGGATAACTTCCCTCCTCTTTAAAATGGTGATGTGTGATTTTTTTTTGCATTCACTGGGAGATCTGGCCAGGTGTTGAGTTAACATCTCACCTAAAAGCCAGCACCTCCAACAGCGCAGTGCTTCCTCAATACACTGGAGAGTCAGCCTAGATTTTTGTGCCTCTGGAGTGGGTCTTACCCACAACTTTGTGACTCAGAGGCAAGCCGAAAATAAGGAAGTTAAGATTGAGAGTAGGCTGACCAAGGGGGAGAGATCAGGAGGTAAGGGAATGCCAAGGATTGGTGTGATATATTGAAATCATGCACAGAAAGGCAAGGAACAATAAGAATGTTCTATGGGATGGGGAAAAGGCACAGAACTAGAAACTAGTAGATAGTCTTTTCAGAGAAGGGCAATTGGTATGTGGGCCAAATGGCCTGCACTGTAAAATTCTACAATGCCTCTGCTGCAAAGTCAGGTGAGGACAGGCCTGAGTGTAACTGTGGTTTCCCCATGACTAAATAATTTTTCAACATTCACAATTCAATCTCAGACATAAACAATGGCTAATTGCAAAAAATGCCAATCGCAGATGTGGAGCTGTACTCTAGCATGAATTAGTGCCTGGAGGAGAGGAGAAGGGAGGGGAAAGGAGGACGGGGGAGAGAGAAGAGGGGAGGGGAAGGGAAGGGAGGGGAGGGGAAGGGGAGAGGAGAGAATGGAGAGGGAGAGGAGAGAGGAAGGGGAGAGGAAAAGATGGAGAGTGGAGAGAGCAGAGGGGAGGAGGGGGAGAGGAGAGAATAGGGGAGGGGAGAGAGGAGAGGAGAGAGGGCAAAACACTGGAAGAGCTGAGGCCAAATTCAGCCAATGTTTTCACAGTTTGTATATAGAATTAATTTTCATTTAAAAATCAGGACAAAGGCAGTAAAAACAGAAATGATGGGGGTCAGTGAGCTTAGGTGTCCAGTGTTGCAGAATGGCACAGGTTCAATCCCCATACCGGTAGCTCATGGAGGCCTGCCTCCTTGCCTTGCCCCATGCTTGATGTGGAGAGATAAAAGAGATCCTCTTCCCCTCCCTTCCCCTCCCCTCCTCTCCTCTCCTCTCCATTCCTTCCCTCTCTTCTCCTCTCCTCTTCCCCTCCCCATACTCTCCTCTCCTCCCCTCCCTATAGCTAATTAAGAAGGAATTGAAGCCGCCCAGCATTACTTTTGAAAACCGCATTGACGTTAATTAGACTGCCCATTGTTAGGATACCAATTCTTGCAAAGGGTTAATTGCTTTCAGTATGACCGTCATTACTTTGGGGACGCTATTGCCATTGAAGTTAGTTTTACTTTACCTAAAGCTGATATTCAGGGCTTAATTGCTCCAGAATTTTATGAGAGCAGCTTTCTGAGAAACTGTTTCATTACCTCTTGCATAAAATTGTAATGAAATCCTACTTCAAATTGGAATTGAAAACAACCCAGTGCTTGATTATAAAGCACTGCAGGCTTGAAATCTTGATGATCAGCACACAACGCATCCATCTGATGATGGCAAAACCACAGAATTCTAATTATATCACAGGGAGACATGCAAATGCAAAGAAAACAGCAAGGGGAGCCAAGAGACAAATGCAGCTGTTTGCAAAAACAAAGCCAGGAGTCCAGCACTGCAGTCTTTATTTCTTAGACATCAAAGAGAAAGGAGTAAGCTTCCTGTATTGTTCCATTACTGTATGCTGCTACCTATTAAGCACATAATTCAGGGCTTTCCATGTTCCATGCTCAGAAAACTTGAGGTCATCCAAAACTCTACTGCCTGTGACCTACTCACACCAAGTCCTGTTCATCTATCACCCCTGTGCTCATTGACCTGTATTGACTCACGGTTAAACAACACCTCGATTTTAAAATTCTCATCCTGTTTTACAGGCCCCTCTTTACCATTCCCTCTGTAATCTCCTCTAACCCCGCAACCCTCCGAGATATCTGTGCTCATCTGTTTCTGGCCTCCTGAATATCCCCAATTTTAATCACTCCGCCATTGGTGGCTGGGACTTCAAGCTGCCCGTGCCCTGTGTTCTGGGATTCACCCCTTAAACCTCTCTGCCTCCTTGTCCTCCTATATCTGCCCTCATATTGCCTTATGTGGCTTGGTGTCAAATGTTGCTTTACAACACTCCTGTGAAGCAGCTTGGGACATTCTATTGCGTTGAAGGCACTATTTAAATACAAGTTGTTGTAGTAATACAAAAGCAAAATACTGCAGATGCTGGAAATCTGAAATAAGAACAAAAAAAAAGCCGGAAAAACTCTGCAGGTCAGGCAGCATCTGTGGAGAGGAACAGAGTTAACATTTCAGGTCGATGACCTTTCATCAGAACGGAAGAACGATAGAAGTGTAGGAGTTTTTAAATGAGTGGAAGGGGGAGGGGGCAGGAAGAACAAAGGAGAAGGTCTGTGATGGAGTGGAGGCCAGGGGGAGATTAACAACAAAGAGTGTCATAATTGTTTCCAGAAGTCTTGTTCTTTTAAGTGTAGAACGGCAAAGTCACTTCCATTTGTTTAAACGTTGATTCAAATACCACATGAATAAACAATTGTATACATAATGTAGATGAACAATGGTAGACACTGAAGTACACTAGAACACACATGCACATATCTTCTCTTTTAGAAAACTATTTGTTCCAGAACTCTAGATGGACCAGCTTTTGTAAATTCTCATTTATGGCAGAGTGGTAAATGCACCCCAGTGCAGAACTGTACCGTGCCAACCAAGAATGACGCCAGCTTCAAGCCTTTGATTTTGCTGACGTCAGTGGAGATAATTGAATATCCCTGCACTGGTAAGATTAAGTTAGGAATACTGTTGCCTTCCTGGAGATTGTACCTCATAACAACAGCATTTTTCCTGTGAAAACTAGTGAGCTACAGGATTTGGGGAACTAAGAAAACCATATGCTGGCATGGTGGTGTAGCTAACAGGTGCACACAGATGCTGCACCGCCACCCCATCATTTGCAGCTGCTTTATTTATCCTTTCCGCTCCCGGGTGGATGAAAGATTCAGCCTCAGCCTCGGAAGCTTCCCTCCTCTACTTCACCCAAGGAGCTGTTCTTAACCTAGGAACACCCAATCATGTCCTCAGCCAATATTCAGTTTCACACCTTGTGCTATGGGTCGCTGGGCAATGAGCAGGAGTGGCGAAACTTAACAATTTCTCTCCCTCGTCCAATCACAGGGGTGTTGAGACCTAATACATCATCCTGAGATCAGCAACTGACCTTCTTGCTTTCTCTGTCTGCATCACCTGGCTCTTCAGTTGGTTTTATAACTTTATATATATTTAAAATAAAACTTTATACCTGGGCGAAGTCTCTAGAAATAAGGGAAACAATGACACACTTCATCACTGAAGTTCCTACTGCGACATTAACCACACTAACCACATACAGTTCCTAAGTATTCATCAGGGCAGATGTTAGGGACAGGCTTATTTATCTGAACTGAGCAAGACAACCATTACTTTCACTAAGACTGTCATTAGGTTAAACTGCAGAAGTTTAATGAGCTTGGAATCAGTGGTTCTGAATGTGGTAATAAAAGAAAAAGACTTGCATTTATATAGCAACTTTCACAACCTCAGGACTAAAGTATTTCACAGCCAACTGAATACTTTTGAAGTCACTGTTATAAGTTATGAAATATGGCAGCCAATTAGCACACAGCATGATTCCACAAACAGTGATGTTTTAATGGCCAGGTAATATGATTTTTCTTTAATAATATTGATTGAGGGGCAAATATTGCTCAGGACACCAGGGACAACTCCCCTGCTCTTCAAAATGGTGTCATGGGATGTTTTGCTTATCACCTCGGAAGGCAGGTGGGGCCTTGGTTTAACATCTCATTCGAAAGATAGTGCCTCTGACAGTACAGCACTCCTTTAGTACTGCACTGAGAGTGTCAACCTAGATTTTTGTGTTCAAATCACTGGAGTGTGTCTTGGACTCACAACCTTCTGACTCAGAGGCGAGAGTGCTCCCACTGAATCACGGCTGACGGAAGAGGAAGACAAGTCCTCAACGATAACCGTCTCCTGGGAGGAACCAACCTTTCTTGAGCAATCACAAACTACATCTATAAAATGTGTTCCTAAGAGTTCATCATTTATTTAGAGCACTTTATAATGGTTGAACAGTAATTCACACAGATTTTAAGTGCTGTCAGGTGGTGCTGAAAGTGCATTTTTTCAGCTTCTACCCCACTTGACCTTGTGGTTTTAGCAAAGCAGCGAGTGGCTCCAGAAAATAAAGCTTTTTTTTAAGAAAGGAAACTTTTTTTCATCTTGTCAGCCTTGTAGCTACAGTGTATTCAACTTCCAAATGCAAACTCCAACTTGAACCAAAGTCAGAATTTATTTCCATTTTTCCCAGTCCTGACCAAGTCCATGGGGGAAATAAATGTATCCAGGGAGCACTGCACCATTAAAGTACAGTAAGACCCAGCTCTGTCCATGAGGGTTAGAGAGCAGAATGAAGAATGGAAACCAATGGATATCCACGTTCGGGATATACTATATGATTTGTGTGGTCCCTAAATATCAATGAGTGGATTTTACACAAATTTAGGCACACCAAAACTCAAATAAAGAAGTTGTTTGCATTGGTAAGTTTCATGAGCCCTGAATGAACCTTGTTGCTCTTCTCTCCTAAGCATCAAAGTCTTTGTTCCTAATGTGGCCTCACCAACAAGCTACATAAGGTGAGAGCAATCATTTTGGCTTGTAATAAATGTCTTCGAGATATGCTCCAATTCTTGGTTAGCCATCTTGGTAACTGCAGTGCAATTCAGTGCAGTACCATGCTACCAGATAAACATGTGGAAACACTTAATACAATGCAAGAGTTATGATTAAAACAACACAACCAGCATTCTCATTCATCTAAATCTGTCTGAAGTTCATCCAACTTTCCATCCAGGATAAACAAACATTCAGCCAATTTGTGAATTCTAGTGCTACCTTCAGTCCTCCCCAGAAGTGCTGTGTTACTTTCCAGTGTAGTTCAGTTTTATTATTCCTTCTGTAGGAAAATTTTCATTGCCAGTAAAAAGGTTACTCTATTAGAAATTTCACTAGGAGAGAGCCCATTGAGTTTTACTAACCGATGGTATGAATACATAAATTAACACCAAAAACTCACGTTCACTAACAGAAATAATGTGGACCTGATTGAAACTAGTTTATCATTGATTGAAGCCAGAGATTAGCCTGTTTGATCCACTGCGGCACTGGGACTAAAAAGAGGATTTCTGATCCTCAGACAATTTTCAGGAGCTGAACTGGAATGAATGCATTTTACAAAGTACAATTAATCAGTGTCCAGATAGCGACCAAAGCTTTTTGCAGCAGAAAAACATTGATTTCTGTTGATGCATGAAATTAGTATCATTGTTCCTTTCGAACAAAAGAACATAAGACTCTGATTCACATTCTCACTTTAAGCAGATACTAATTATATTGCATCAGAAATATTATTCCAGCAATTCTGTACCCAGAAAGTTGGGATATTGGGATTCTTTTTCTAAGTGGATTTTACTGTAATTTTATTGTCAAAGTTGCCAACTGCCCTTTGGCATATGCCTGCCGATGCAGTTATGAAATGTAGCATTTTAGGCTTTATCCAAGTTAAACTGAACCAAACCAGGCACGAGCAAAAAAGATCAAGCTGCTTAATTCACCAGGTGTACCGATGCTTCGTGCCACTGGTGGTACAATAAAGGGTTTGGACTCCTCCAAGATTCCACACTAAATGTTGCAATCTCAGTCAGGGTTCCAAGGAAGAGAAGCAGAGGTCAAATACTGCTTCACAAAGTGAGAGGGTAGATCAGACGGGTTATCTCACACACATCTCCAGTAGTCAGGGAGCCCAGTCATTCACTCGGTTAGGAAACGTTAAGGAGCAGGGAGGCAAGACGAGGCAGAAAAACAATGTTCTATAAATGTACCAAAAATAGTTTGTTTACTGCATGCCACAGATGTGTTTGGGTCTGTGTTTTGTAGTGTTGTTAGGTGTAATATATTTTACGGTTTGCCTCTGAATAATGATTATTTATGTAATGTCGGACAAAATGTTTTGAGTACAGAATAATTGGTCTAGATCTGACTGATCAACACCATATTAACACCAGATAATGAGATAAAGATGCTTTTATATGTTGAACTGGCTTCAATAAAGTGTTCTGCTTCTGGAAGGAAAGGCCAGTTGCCGGATATGTGCTTGCTCTAAATATTGAGCTGAGATTAAAGGATTGATGTCTGCAAAGTGGCGTTGGCAGACGTTCAGGATTCACTTCAGTTACTCTCAGGACTCTTCAGGTGGAGTGATGGGAGTTGGAGATGGAGTGAGGTATCGAGTGCCTGCTTTTATACCTTGGCTTGACAGGTTTTACTGCCCGTTTTCAACTCCACTGGAGAAGATCGGCATTCTATATCTTTCCTGCTTTTTCCCTCAGTGCTGTAATCTGATCACTCTGCTTCACTGCAACTGATTGTTACACTGAGTTTTCACATGATTACTGCTCAATATGCTGCACATGCAATGCTCTGCTCTCCACACTTAGAATCACAGTCTTCCTAGTGACAAATAGCTGAGCATGACATTTTAATGCACAAAACTGGACCCAAACTCCATCAGACATTAACCAGTTCCTGTCTGCCCTCTGGTCAGTTGGACTGAGCGGGCTAGTCCCAAATAGTATAATACGGAATGAAAAATTGCCTCTTATTTCTCTGCATAGTTTTATTTTTGGTTCCCTTCTGTAGTTACAACCATTAGGACACAGAGATGGAACATAGAAAGGTAACAGCAATCAGATATAAAACTTCCTCTCATACCTAATTATTCAGATGATTTGATATTTGACTGTTTAAAGTATAATTGCGATGCTACTAAAAATGACTCCCATCTCTTTAAATAATTTAGGGTGTCCTGATAGCTCAGGTGGTATAAAGTTGGGGTCCCAGTCCACTAGCTCTTGACTTCAGATTCTGGCATTGATTGACACTTCGGCTCCACATCCTTGGCAAACAACCACAAATAAGCAGACTGGACTGGAGCGACACTGGTATTGTTCAGGAGGACCACAGATTACAGCTCCTTTTTGAAATGAGAGAGATTCAGGTAATGTTTCTGGGAACCCTGAAGTCTCTCCTGGATTTCAGGCTTCTCACTGGGTGTGCCAGATGGTTGAAATGATGTTCAAAAGTCTTAAAAAATATCAGATAATTAGAAAAATGCACAATGCTAATTGGAGAGCATCCTAGTTCTTGCAGCCTAGGAAGATGGATCAATACAATGGTGCCAGGAATACAAAGGTCATGATTAACCCCTTTCTGGAGCTTCATTTGTACTCCTTGCCAAAAGTTGAAGATCTTTTAAAGAAAGGAACTCAAGGGGAGACTCCATTATTGACAATAAAACGAGCTGATATTTCAGAAGCTATATGACTGGAAAACTGAAAAATTGGGAGCTGCAAAAAAATCAATCCAAAGTGTCAGAGATCCCCAATTTCCCTGATAAGGTTAAATTAAGCTAAATTCAGGGTCAACAGTTAATAGCAACCCTCCGGGCATTATGTTCATTGCAAATACACAAACATTCTTTCCAAAGCTCCAAAGTGCCAGAAATAACTGTAGCTACATATGCAATTTAGCCTGGCATTACTTAATTCCATGCAAAATTCAATGGTACTTCAATTTCAGGTTTGTCACCGAGAGTTTTATAACATTATAAAGTAAACACACTATACTCTTAATACAGCCAAAAGACACAGGAAACCTGTTTGTCTTTAAGGATGTAAATGGTACATTATGAGATTATGCTGACACTGAATGTGCAGTATTTATTCTGTAGTGTTTGTACTGTACTTAATAGCATTAGATTTACTCGAGAGTATAGCATTTATACTATACTTAAATGGTTAATATTTACTTCAAATCTGTACACCTTACATTTGACAAAGTAGTACTTATCTTTAATAAAGTGGGTTATTAGAATTAATGGTACAATGTTCCTAATTAATAGTGTAGTACTTAATAGTACAGGATTTATACTACTGACATTGTATTTCCTGCTATACTTACCAACATACTATTTATAATGTCTGTAACTTTGACCTGAGCAACATTGCTTGCCTCTTCCCTGACTTCATCTCACTGCAAGTGAAGCCCTTTGACCCAACTTCTACAATGATCTCCTGGTCTCCTGAGGTGCAGTGCTTAGTTGGGGAAAGTTCTGTCTCAACCACAATTTGATGTTGGACAGCAATGTGCCAACACAGGATTTTTTGTAGCACTGTGGTTATACAACTACCTTGGCTAGGTCACACTTAGAGCACTGTGAGAGTTCTGGTCACCATATTATTAAAAGGATATGAGGGCACTAGCAAGGGTGCAGAGAAGATTTACAAGAGTGAAACCAGAAATATGTGGGTATAGATTATCAGGAAAGGATTGACAGACTGGGTTTCTTGTCTCTTGAAAAAATAAATGCTGAGGGGTGATTTAATGGAGGTCATTAAAATTTGAGAGGTTTTGATAAATTGGATACAGAGGAAATGTTTCCTCTTGTGGGGAAGAGCATAACTAAAGGCCATCAATATAAGATAGTCACCAAGAAATCCAATAGGGAATTCAGAAGAAACTTCTTTGCCCAAAGAGTGGTGAGAACGGGGAATTCACTATCACTAGGAGTAGTTGAAGTAAATAATATAGATGCATTTAAGGGAAACTAGGCAAGCATATAAGGGAGAAGGGAATAAAGAGTTGCAATGATAGGTTTAGATGAGGAAAAATGTGAGGCGGTTCGAGTGGAGCATAAATATTGGCATGGGCTGGTTGGGCTGAATGGTCTATTTCTGTGCCCTATATCCTATGTAACCCTATGGTCATGGAGCTGAGTGAGAAGGAAGAGAGGTAGACTTGGGTGTTGTCAACATAAAGGTGGAAGCCAATTCCAACTGTTGCCAAGGGACAACAATGTAAGCAAGGAAAAGGAAGGGTGAGGCTGAAAAATTGGAGCACACAAAAGGTATCTGTGCAAGAACAGGTGGAAAAATTGTGACTAGAATTGAGAATATGTGGGGACAGGTAAGAGTGGAACCAGAGAGGGCACTGCCATGGAGTAGAAAGAGGAGGATGGAGTTGAGCCTATCAGAGAAGTTGAGGAGAAGCAAGGGAGGTCACAATGCCATCCATGGTCACAGTCACAAAGTATGTCATTGGTGATTTTAACCAGTGTGGTCTCAATGCGGAGGTTGAGGCATAGGCCTGTCCAATTCTGTACAGCAATATAAATGCAGTTTAGGTGTACCTGTAGCTTGACTCTGCCTTTAGAGCGGAGACTGGAGGAAATTTTAAAACATCTCAGTAATCTCTAATGCTGTCTGTAACTCTCTCCATTATCTGTTTAAATATCACTGAAGGTATGTTTGATTGCAGGATAACAGACATTTCCAAGTCTTCTTGGCTTTATATTAGACCCTGATTATGGGCCACATTTTAGCACTGTAAATACAAACAGGAAAAGTGAAATGTCCAATGCATAGCTGAATGAAAGTTAAATAAATCAGCATTTGTGCTGTTTTCCCTAATACATGCCACATGACGGTACACTGAGAGATATTTCCTGCTCTCATCAGGCAGAACTGGAACCAATGCTCAAACAATTGATGCTGAGCGCAGACCAAGGACTGGAAACCAAATTAAAGGTCAACAGTATTCAAAGAAAATCAACCGTAACTCCAGCAGGAAACTGGCCCAATCCCGGGAAAACAGTGTGGAGATCCAGTTTTACCAATAAATCATGCTGGTTCTGCTTGGGCACAGGTGGATCACACAAGTGGGATCCAGACCAGGAGGTGAAAAGGAAATCATTTTAATTAAAAAAAAGACTCATAGATTGGCCCCTTTGCTTGATGTCAGAGGGGGAGAAGACTCAGATAACCTCTCCACCCCACACTCACCCCCACAACTCCAGGGGTGGGCAAATGATTGAGTTTCCACTGTCCCAGGGAAAATACTGCGCCAACCTACTAAGCTACTCTCCCACTGACCCGGTAACATCTTGTGGAGTCAGAGCTGGAGTGCATTGCCAGGCATGATTCAGGTGTAACCACCAACACTGCAGCACAAGCAAATTTGGAGCTGCCATTCGCTATATTACAGTTACATGGGCCAGGATTTTCTGGTTTGCTTAATTTCCTGTCCCGCTCAACAGGTCCCACCATGGGCGGGACTACAAAATCCCAGTCATAGATTTTACAGCAGAGATACAGGCCATTTGGTCAAACTGGTCTGTGGTGGTGTTTATGTTTCACATAAGTCTTCTCCCACCCATCTTCATCTAACCCTGTCAGCATATCCTCCTATTCCTTTCTCCCTCATGTACTTCTCGTGCTTCCCCTTAACAGGTCAATGCTAATTGCCTCATCCACTCCATGAGGTCCACATTCTCATCATTCTCTGGATGAAGACATTTCTCCCGAATTCTTTATTGGAGTTGCTTGTGTTCTGGCACAAAAATTCCAACAATGATGCAGGATTGTCCCTAATTTGCAAAATCCCTGCCACCTCAGTTTAATGTTTCTACTGCACAGTCACAGTGTCAGCAGCTCTTCAATACTTTGTCCGAGGCTCTTTCCTTTCACGGGTGAGTATCAGGAGGCTATTCATCAGTGGAGTTAGCCTAGTCTGCTCCTGTCCTCACCCGACAGCCAAAGACATGCACTTGCTAACAGAGGTCACTGAATAACAACCAGGAGCAGGAACCCTGGCTGATTTGTTTTCACTCTTTACCCAAGACAACTATGAGGCCAATTATGGTATAGTTACTGCTGTCTGAGCTAAGCTCAGAGCCATAGTGGAGTTAAGGAGATTAGTCTTTTTTTAAATGCAGCAAGTTGTCATGACCTAGAATGCACTACCTGAGAGATTAATGGAGGAAGATTCAGTAATAACTGTCCAAAGGGAATTGGATATACAGTTGAAAAGAAAAACAAATGCGGGGCATTAGGGAAAGAACAGGGAAGTGGGACTAATTGGATAGCTCTTTTGAACATGCATGATGGGCTGAATGGCCTCTTTTAGTTTTCTATGATCATCTAACCCAGCACAATCTAGACAGTGAGCTTGGCACCTTCTTGTCTGTATGAAACAGTATCACGCTGGGATAAATATTGATGCTATACGGATGCTCAAAGAAAACAAGCATTTTTTCATTTCCTTTTCAGAAATAAATATTGCACAAAGTTAAGGCCTAAATAAAGATACTCATGTCCCCCTGGTACATTCTCAGTGACCTGGGCACTTACCTTGTAAAGCTTCAGAAGTTTTATTTAATGCTCCTCAAATTCAGAAATATCAAGGACTGGGAACAACAAAAGTTACCATCAAGCAACTGCAGATCAAACACATAAATGCGTATAAACAATAAGCCGGTTCTTCTCACTACCTGAAAAGCAGGAGTGACTCCTGGAAAAGCGACAAAGGCGAGACTAGATTGGCTTGGTTTCTGGTGGTGAAAGAAGCATGATCATACTGAGTAATCTGACCCAGCAGAAAATAGGGTGCGAACAGCATTTAAAGTTACTACTGCTGGTAAAAACTTAAATGGGGACTTTGGCCCCTGGTTTTCTGAGAACAGAAATGGTTCTCACCATTCAAGACTATCAGAAGAAACATGGCCAGTAAAGAATTATAGGAACTGGGTACAAACTTACTCACCCACCGTAGTAACAAATGATGGCCAATCTGGTGCAGACTTTTAGAAAATGGCTCCATGCATGTAAAAAGCACAAACTGAATAACAACAAACATTGACAATGGTACAGGACTAGTACTCCTGAGATTGGCAGTTCAAATCCCACCTTGGCAAATTTTATAAAATGTAATTAATTACATTAATAAATGTAATCAATTAATGTAATTAGTTAATTGATTACCAGATTAATTAAATTAATTAATTACCAGATTTATGGTAATCTGTGGCTAGCACCAGGTACAATACTTAATTAGTTCACTAGTATCCTTTGAGAGAGACGCTTTGCTATCCCTACCTGTGGTCTGGCCTAAATGTGGCTCCAGTCCCAAACAACATGGTTGACTGAGGGCAACCAGGGATGGGCCATCAATCCAGATTTGCCAGCAATGTCTGATTCTGAGAATGAATTAAACAAGCATCCAAACTAATTTTGAATTTGTCAGAATAAACCCATATTTATCCACAGCATAACCTGAAGCACTTCAAACTCTTTCATTGGGATTTGCCTCTCCTTAGACACTTCTATCTACCTTAAATATTCCAGAGGTTATGAACTGGATTGAATGAAGCTTCAGGTGCAACATTTTCAACGTGAATGGGAAGCGGGGTAGCAGCTGCAACAAAGACCATTTGGAAAATTCAGTGCCCTATGTCAGTGGAAATCCAAAACACTAGAGCATAAAGATTTGATTCGTAAATCTTCTCTGAAAATCTGTACATTTTTTTCAAGTCGCAGATGAATCCACATTTGGATCCATGTCAGGAGTCTTGTGAAATTATTTATTTCTGACGGGCCACCAGATCAAGCTGCAACAGAAGATAGCCTACAATGCACCAGCTGCAAAAATAATGAGGACTATTTTCTGTGTCCTGGTCCATATTCTAGATGCCTGAGCGACAAAATATCTAACATGCTGTAAAGTCATATTCGCCACAAAATGCTGATCAGATCAGAGGTCACCATGTAAAATGCACTTGCCTGCTTGGGAGGCAGACCTCAGAAGGTAAACCTAGTGGTCTGACCTGACTGGTAGGGCAAAGGTCACCAAGCTTCAACCCTCCCTTTGCCAACTGCAGGCATTTGGGATGCATGAACTAGATTCCGTTCAGTTAGATCTGTTACCAACAGAACTAGGAACAATTTAGCAACGATACATTAAATTGAACCTGGCAATTTGTGGCTAACATAGTTTTCACAAACTGACACTTTGAGCTGATATCCAGCATGTACATAACACATATATACACTAGTTTTGAAAATACTTATTTTCATTAATATAGTATTTAGTTCCAATATCATTGGCAACATGGCACTAAGTTTACACACGCCTGCAACCAATTTTTAAATAAACATCTGCATGTAGAAAACCTTGCTCTTAAGGCTACAGTAACCACACCTAAAAGTCCTGCCTTAATGGTGCTCATTAAAGTATGCTACTTGTTAAAAGATCATGTATACAGCAACAACTTGCATTTACATAAAACCCTTAACTTGGTAAAATATCCCAAGACATTTCACAGGAGCTCTATCAGAAAATTAACATCAAGCCAAAGAAAGATCCAAAGCTTGGTCAAGGAGGTGCGTTTTAAGGAGAGCCATAAAGGGGGGAGTGAGAGGTGGAGAGGTTTAGTGAATGAATTCCAGAGCTTAGGACAATGACAGCTGAAGGCATGAGGCATCCTGAAGGTCAAGCCTGAGGCTGAGATCCTAGTTCACACGCTCATCTACTTCAGTTGGTGCCCATCCACATTTGCAAATTTCTGCCAATCACAGGGCCTGGAGGGAGCAGTGTGGAGTGGAAGGCAGTGAGTGATCTGTTCAAACAAAGCCTGCCTCCTAAAGATCTCAATAAGCACTTCAATCAAAACTTATTTCAAATCTCCAGGGAGTGAGGCTGCCCCACCAATGACGGAGATTTCCCGGAATGGGCGAGGTTTCTCATTGGTGGGCAAGGCTTAACTATGTACTCAGAAGAGGCGCTTTTACGCATTTGCTTGGTGGGGTGAATAAAACCAATGCGGAACTTGGCAGTGATTAAGAATACACATGGAGTGATGTTACTGAGTCCGTTACTGGTCCCACAAAAGCAAAATACTGTCGGTGCTGGAAATCTGAAATAAAAGCAGAAAATGCTGGAAACACTCAGCAGGTCAGGCAGTATCTGTGGAGAGAAAAATGGAGTTAACGTTTTAGGTTGACGACCTTTCATCAGTTCTGATTGTCAGACACATGGGGGAACATTATCCCCCTGTCAGGGGGGAAGTGCAGGAGCGGGTGCTGGCGGCCGACCTTCTGATTGGTGCCCCCGGTCAGGGGGGGCACCGCTATTTTACGTGGGTGGGCCAATTAAGGCCTGCCCAGCGTGAAGTGCACCAGGAAGCGCTATGCACTCCCTGTGCGGGAGGTGGGGGATTCCATCAGCTCTTTTGCGCATGTGCACGAAAGAGTGCACAGATCTCCCTGAGGTAAAGTACTGCCTCAGGGAGATCGCCTCCGATTCAAAAGTTGACAGAAAGGTAACAAAAAATTTCCCTGACACGTCCCCTCGTGTGACACTGTCACATGAGTTGGGACATGTCCTTAACTTTTACTTAAACATTTGATAAACATTTCAAAGCCCTCATGAAACCTCACCCTGCCCCTGTGGATGAGGTTTCATGCTTTTTCCAGGCCCGCCTGGGCTCTCGGCCTGCCCGCCAACCCAAAGGTTGGATGGGCAGGTCTGTCAATCAAGTTAATTGGTTTTTTAATGGCCTTAATAGGCCGTTGACAGTTCGGCGGGTGTGCAGCCGACTTTATTTCGTGCCCGCTGAACTCAAGGTCTGAATGACACGCGGTGACGTCGGGACACACGCCCGACAGATCCCCACGTCATTTGATGCGTCAGCAAGCGTTCCTTCACTGTCGCTGGGTCAGAATCCTGGAACTCCCTCCCTAACAGCACTGTGGGTGTACCTACGCCACATGGACTGCAGCGATTCGAGAAGGCAGCTCACCACCACCTTCTCAAGGACAAATAGGGATGGGCAATAAATGCTGGCCTGGATAGTGATGCTCACAACCCAAGAACAAATAAATAGGGAAGTCTCATGTCAATCAAGGTGCTGGGAGCAGAACAATTTGTTCAAGAATCTAAGTGCCAGCAGAGAAAAAAATAATGCAAGTGATTAAGAAATTAGCAAGATTAACTTCTCTTAATCTTACTGTTCTCTTTCCATGACCTTCCATATCCTACCTATTACCCAGTAAACCTGGATGCCCACTTTGCAATGGAGGTCTTGCATGCTTGAACATGAGAAAATAGCATTCTGGAAACATTAATATTTAATTGAAGCTCCTGCATCCTTGAAATTGTGTATGATGTAAAATGGACCGGGAACCAGCGTTATGAATTGGAAAATCCAGATACTTGTATTCTAGAACTTTACATAGGATTACATAGGATATACAGCACAGAAACAAGGCCATTCGGCCTAACCAGTCCATGCCAGCATTTATGCTCCATCCGTGCCTCTTCCCAGCTTTTCTCATTTGAATATACCATTGTAAACATATATTCCCTTCTCTATAAAATGCTTGTCTGGCTTCCACTTAAGTGTATCTACTCTATTTGCTTCAACACTTCATGTGGTAGCGAGTTCCACATTCTCATCATTCCTGGGATAAAGAAGATTTTTCTGAATTCCCTATTGGATTTCTGGGTGACTATCTTACATTGATGCTCTTTCCCACAAGAGGAAACATTCTCTCTGTATCCACTCTATCAAAACCTTTCATACTTTTAAAGACCTTAGGTCATCCCCGAGTCTTCTTGTCTCAAGAGGAAAGAGACCCAGTCTGTCAATTCTTTCCTGATACTCTGCCCACAAAGTTCTGGTATCATCCTTGTAAATCTTCCCTGCACCCTCTCCAGTGTCTTTATATCCTTTTTGTAATATGGCGTTTGATCATCTGTCGATCCCCATCTCCTACAAGCCATCAATCCTGCTTCCAACTGGATGGTGCCGACAACCTAGAGAGTCAGGCAGGCATCAGATCCATAAATTATTTACCTCAAAGGCTGAGCTAACAGCTTGTGCGACTGATTGATAAAGCCACAATTCTGATACTAACCAACATCTCCCTGTAGTGATCAGGAGTAATTTCTAACACTGTGAGCATTGATTTTGTTTTAGCTGTCTGGGTGGAAAATATCTTAAAGAGCAGCCATCGAGATTGATGCCAGCTGATCCTGTGACCCCCACGCTGCCTGTATCAAAGAGGTCGGAGGGAACTGCTGAAATACTGTAAACAGCAGGGACATGGGAAAAGAATGAAGTAATCAGCCATTCTCATCCAACCCTGAGCACTGGGAGGAACCAAATGAAAGGGACTAAGAATGTGTGGTGTCTTGTGTAGAATCTGCTTGGCTGAATGTGGGAGAAGGCAATTAATGCACATAATTTGCCCTAGCAACCACCAGAGAAGGAGTCCATAATGGGTCACGTGGTGAGTGGAACAGTTTCTGGATCTCACAAATACTTTTTATTCTGAGTTGGCAACCAGAGGGCATTAAAAAAAAAATCATTAGCCAAAGAACCCAGGGTGAGGTGAAGAGCATTCTTATTTTTTGACACAGTGGGATTTTGGGCCACAAAACATCCTACCAGAAAAAAATGAGGGAAGCTTTATAAAAAGCAGCGGATAAATATCTGAAAAAGAAAAGGCTGGGGAATAGGGATCAACAGTATAGTGCTTACAAAATGCTGGCACAGCTGCAATGGGCAGGATGGCCTCCTTCTGTGCTGCAGGCATCTTTGATTGATTCTGTGTTTGTGCATAAACAGCTATTTTCGAGCAGTGTTCGATCCAATAATATGCTCAGTCATCCAGTGAGCGATTGATATTCCGGTCAGATTCTGTAGAAAGGGTCTTCATTGAAAAGCCTGATCAGCGTAATGCCAAGAGGTTGTGCATTCTTCGCTCACTGTGCGCTTTTGCAGGGATTGCCGGGGGAGTTACAACACTGAAACGGGCCATTTGGCCGCTTGTGGGTGTGCCCATAACCGGAGGTCATTAATATAAGATAGTCACTACTCAATCCAGTAAGGAATTTGGAAGAAATTTCCTTACCCTGTGAGTTGTTAGAATGGAGTAGTTGAGGTGGCTTGCATGGATGCATTTAAGGGAGAGTTAGGGAACATGAGGAAGAAGAGAAGAACCTGCTAATAGGATGAGGTAATGTAGGGTGGAGAAAGGTTCATGTGGAACATAACCACCAGCATGGACCAGATGGGCCGAATGGCCTGTTTCAGTGCTGCAAATTCTGTGCAAATGGTCTAAGCTGGTGTTTATATACCACGAAGGCTTCCTCCCACTCTACTCCATCTAAATCTACTTCACTTAGTAACCTTTCCCATCCTCCTGTCTCAAATGCACCGATTAGAGAGTGAGGCAGCTTTAAAAGCTACCATTCGTAATGGTCCTGAACAATCCCACAGAGTGCCTGCAGAATGGTCACCATGCAGGCTGGAGGTTGCAGCTCACACTGTTCAGCTTCCTTTTCATTTCAGTGGGAAAAAAGGGCTCTCTCCCTCTTGAATAGTTATCACCAAGCATCAGCCCTTTCACTTGTGTGCTCTGCAAGCACTTCTTCAGAGTCTATCCAACAGCAAAAACTACAGCTACACAAAGAAATTTCACAGGAGCATGTCAAAGGATAGGGAGCTTCCTGAAATGAGAAATTACTAATAGAACACAATTCATTTGTTTTCCTTTAGAAAACATTTTGCCTCTTTGTTTCCCACTCCTCCACTCCACTCTTTTTGCTTGTTAAATGTCAATATATTGATAAACTCACACAGCAATTTGCAACTACACAACCCAATCAAAAAGGGATCATTTAGCTCCAAGTCAGACCTCTGGAGTTAGTAAGTCTAATGAAGGGGAAATATTTCAAAGCATCCCTTCAGCATTTAATACAATGACTACTACAGACATTTTCAGCCTGAGGGGATTGGTTATAAACACATGTATGATGGAATCAGAAAGAGCCATGAAGTCCACAGAATTATATTGAGGCAATTTGGTCCAACTGATCCACGCTGGTGTTTAAGCTCCCCTCAAGCCTCTTCCCAACCCTCTTCATTTAACCCTGTCATAAGAACATACAAATTAGGAGCAGGAGTAGGCCACTCGGCCCCTTGAGCCTGCTCCGCCATTCAATAAGATCGTGGCTGATCTGATTGTAACCTCAACCCCACATTCCTGCCTAGCCCCACTGCCTAGCTTCCACTGCCTTTTGAGGAAGAGAGTTCCAAAGACTCACGACCCTCTAAGAGAAAGAAATTCTCCTCATCTCTGTCTTTATTGACCCCTTATTTTTAAACAGTGACCCCTAGTTCTAGATTTTCCCACAAGAAGAAACATCATCTCCACATCCACCCTGTCAAGACCCTTCAGGATCTTACAGGTTTCAATTAAGTCACCTCTTACACTTCAAAATTCCAGTGGATACTAGCCTAACCTGTCCAGACTTTCCTCTTAAGACAACCTGCCCATTCCTGGTATTAGTCTAGCAAACCTTCTCTGAATTGCTTTTAATGCATTTATATCTTTCTTTAAAAAAAGGGATCAGTACTGTACACAATACTCCAGATGTGGTCTCACCAATGCCCTGTACAACTGAAATACAATCTCCCTACTTTTGTAATCAATTCCCCTCACAATACATGATCACATTCTATTAGCTTTCCTAATTACTTGCTGTACCTGCATATTAACCTTTTGTGATTCATGCACTAGGTCACCCAGAGCCTCTGAATCTCAGAGCTCTGTAATCTCTCACCATTTAGATAATAAGCTTTTTAAATTCTTCCAGCCAAAATGAATGATTTCACATTTTCCCACATTACACTCCATTTGCCAGGTCTTTGCCCATTCACTTAACCTATCTATGTCACTTTGTAGTCTCCTTACATCCTCTTCACAATTTACTTTCCTACCTATCTTTGTATCATCAGCAAGTTTAGCAACCATTCCTTCTGTCCCTTCATCCAAGTCATTTTATCAGCATATTCTTCTTTTCCTTTGCCCCTCGTGTACTATTTAGCTCCCTCTGCATCTGTGCTTTTCATCTCAACTACTCCTTGTAGTTGCATGCTCCACACTCTTACACTCTTTGGGTGAGCAGTAGCTCGTACTTGTTTATTAGTGATGGACTGTAAAATATAACCTCAACCATTCTTTAAATTACAAGCAGAGCTTCATTTTACCTTGAAAAGCAAAGAATATTATTACATTATAGAATTTAATAATATAATGATGAGGGTACTCCCTAACTGTGACTCCTGCTCTTGCAATCTCCACAAGTCCACTACAGCAACTGTATGCATAGTTTATGTTTAAAGGCACGCTTTTTTTTCTTCTCAAACACTGTTTTTCACTCCCTCAATCCCTGCTCACACCCCTCCAGATCTCAGTTCCAGCATCAAGGCAATGTTGTCAGGGTGGGAATTTAGATTCGGAGTTAAATGGGTCAAAAGGTCTATGAGGATCGGTCACTGAGAGAGAGGCTGGGCCACGACATACCCACTATACCACACCCTCCATTCATCCCTCCATCATCCACTGGCCACACCCCAGGTTGTTGTGTGATTTGCACTACCCTGGGCCAACAATCGGCATTAATTTTCATTATGCACATTACAAAATAAGACAAATAACCAGCCAGTATTCAACACAGCTAAACAAATAAAAAATAGACTAGAGTTAGAAAACATGACTGAATAGCTTTGGAACATTCCTCCCGAGAGCCTGACCAAAGCAAAATGGTCAGTTCAGTCCCTTTGGCTACAACGTTCATCAGTCCCACAGTCACGTGCAATGTAATTCAGGTTGTTAGCATCAGTAGAAAGGCTTTGTGAACAGAATCTCTCCTAATCTGCCACACTGTGCACATTCAGGCTGGTGACGAAGAACTCAACCTGCAATGACCTGCTTGGACCATTAATAGCTTGTAGGTTTGCTGATTTTGTCAGTTATGTTGCAATTAATAAAAGAAGGATGTCTCTTTCATTCTTTTCAACTGTAGGGGCTTTTAGGTTGTTATCCTTTCACAAAACCTTCCATTGAATCCCCACCACCACCACTGCCCATCCTTAACAAATTTAGCTTTTATATGACCTGTATCTGTTGGCACATGTGATGCATAGCTTGTAACTGAGGCTGGCCAAGTACTAAGCCATTTGCACTCTTCCTGAAGGCCTGTAAAAGGATTACTGTGCATGACAGTGATTGGGAGCAGCATTCTGCCACCTACTGCAGATGTCACAAGAATAGTGACCTAATGGCAAGAAGATGGTGACCACGTTGCCAGGTCCACCTGCCATTGTCCCCTCCCCGTCTCCTCTGACCTCCACAAGGCTATCATTAATAAAACACATTGATCTTGAAACATGCAACACTGAGGCACTGATAGTCACAGGGAGCCAGCGAGGGTGCAGGAGAGCCCGGAATGGTGGAGGCCCTGATGAGCTTAGCAGCAGTGCCTTGGTAATATGTTACAGGCCTGCTTCTCACTGGCAGGCCAAATGCACAGTCTGGCTGGCAGTGTTGGGTGGGCGGGGGGGAAGGAAATTCCAGCAACAGGAGGCTGCAGGTGGGGACCTTTGGTGATGGTCCCTGGTATTGCAACATGGGCTTTGAGGATGATCCAGGGGATGTAGGTTGGAGATTGGGAGAGCTGGAGTTGGGGCCTGCTCCTCCTTGCCAATACAGGCTGCTAAAAGAGCCATTTAGCTAGCCAGATCCACTGCTGGATATCCCACAGGATAGGTCTCCCTCTCATTTTCTATTAAATTTAAGTCATCGAAGCGATTATGTTATCAGGCAGCGACTTTGCTACATTAACTAGGCCCCTGCTGCCTTTTGTGGGAATCTCTTCCATGGCCTCATTTCTGGACTTGAAAGTTTAGAGGTGCTGAAACATGACTGGGTTGCCTGATCTTGATATTTTAATCCCTGTCCCCTCTCTCCTCAGTCCAGGAAGGTGGGTGTGTGGGGGAATTAAATAACATATGCAACTGCAGCTGTAGTGTTGAATTCAGAAAACCAAAATTTTAAAAGAATTTAACAAACCCTAGTCAATGCCATCCCTGGCCTGATTATTGTAACTGGCAATAGACACAGGCGCAGGTTCGAAAGTTCATTTTGAAAGCTGAAAAATAATTGTTTCTGGAAAGGCCTACACAAAAAAAAAACATGCTGGCTGATCCCTCCAGCACTGCTCTGACTGACTACTTCTAAAACTCAGCATCACAACAAGATAAGCGGATGAACAGGATGTGGATATTAAGAGCGCAGAGATGTTTTCTCCAGTGTCCTGGCCAATATTTACCTCTCAGCCAACATCACAAAAACTGATCATATATCTCATTGCTGCTTGTGGGAGCTTGCTATACACAAATTGGCTGCTGCCGTTCCCTACATTACAACAGTGACTACACTTCAGAAAGTACTTCATTTGCTCTAAAATACTATAGGGTTCCTGAGATCTTAGAATGCATGAGAGAAATCAAGCTCTTTCTTGCTTTTCATTCTTTATATTGTTCGAAGTTGCCTTACAATTCAATATGTGCCAATAATGTAGAATCACAACAATTGTGTAGTATTATATTCTTGCCCTACAAAGGTAGATGATGACCTTTGACACATGACTCACCATCTCCAAGATCGGCTTTCATTGGTTAAGTAACCTGTGGACTCAGAAGGCTGCTACAAACTGCCTGGTCCTCACGCTCAAAGCTGCATGACATCACCTCAATCCTTGATGTGGTTACTACTGTGTAACCAACCCCAAGCAGTCATTGTTTGCCATATGCTTCCCTGCTTTTTAATTTAAAAGGCTTGCCTGTGGCTTGCAGCTTCAACTCTAGCTGCAGAACGCCTCTCACCCCAATAATTACAGGACACATCACTTAACTTCATTACTTGAGTATGCTCTTGTCCTTTAGCACGTAGTCACTGCTGCAGCGCACAGAGCATTACCTCATCGCTGCCTGGGCAGCTTATATATTCTTCAATGGGAAACAGCATCAAGTGGATCTTGGTAAAGAAACCCGAAATGGTCTCGTTTTCAATTTGACTTGGTATTCAGCCTAAACTTCCATCTTCCTGATATGCAAACAGCATTTAAATATCCTATACTTTTTCTGAGCAGAATTGTCAAATTAAAGTGGCTTTCGGATGTGGGAAAACATTAGTGCGTGAGGACTGCTAAGTACATTGAATAGAGGCTCTTCAAACTCATTCACTGAAGACTCATTTCTCAGAGAAGGGCACCCATTGTCTCTTCTCTATGGGTTAGATTCAAACTGGCTCCAAGAGGCAAAAGAGCAGTGTTCTAATGCGTTGGCCTATTCAGTCCTGCCAAAAGGAAACTAAAACAGTTCTGTCCTTATGTGGTAGAAGATTTTTTTTTATAAAGAGAGGGTGGTGTACTTTGATTGGCAAATGCAGCACCCTGCACAGGACTTGCCATACAGACCAGAATTGGCCTAGACTTGGTCTGTGGTGGGAGCTCGGGTGCTTCTTCTCAGACCAGACGACAGTAAAGGTCAAGGAGAGAAAAATTCTCAGCCGGCACTCTGAGTGTCTGAACATATCAAGTGAGATGTGGATTGGGTTCAGTTGTGATGTCTCTCACATCAGGGAACGTATTTGAAAAAAAAAGTATTGTAGTGAGGTACTAGACAGCAGCCAGCTGCAATATCCCAAAGAATCAGCATTGATAGGAGAAGAAAGAATTAGGGGAAGGAGCTAATGGAAGCGCTGGGCGGGATTTTACGACCCTGATGCGGTGGGGATGGGGACGGAGCCGTGAAATGCAGCGAGCTATTCAAAAGTCCATTGACTCCGGCATAAAAGTCTGCACACTATTTCATTAAATGATTTTAAGAATGTAACCTCCAAACAAAGGTGGAGAATATGAAATATTATATGAAGGTTTTAATTCTGAAACAGTTTACAATTTTATTTGAAGTTTATATACAAAGGAAATATTATGTCCTTGTGCAGGGGACTGTGCCTGTGTCAGGCAGTTAATTGTACAGATTTCATTGAGGAAACAAAGCAGTAATGTCATTATAGGGCAAGCTTTTTGGATAAAATGTCAATGTTTTGACTCACTGAATTGAACCAATTTAGTGTTGGCTTCCTCCTGAATTGAACCAATTTAGTGTTGGCTTCCTCCTGAATTGTCCTCCATCCTGAACAACTTGGATTGTTGGGCCAAATGGAATTCTGCTGTGCTGTGAATCTATAATTATTATGCTCACTGATGCTCAGTTTGGGTTCCGCCAGGGTCACCCAACTTCTGACCTCATTACAGCCTTGGTTCAAACATGGACAAAAGAGCTGAACTCCCAAGGTGAGGTGAGAGTGACTGCCCATGACCTCAAGGCAGTATTTGACAGAATGTGGCATCAAGGAGCCCAAGCAAAACTGGAGTCAATGGGTATCAGGGGGGGAAATTCTCTGCTGGTTGGAGTCATACCTAGCACAAATGAAGGTGGTTGTGGTTGTTGGAGGTCAGTCATCTCAGTTCTAGAACAGCACTGCAGGAGTTCCTCAGGGTAGTGTCCTTGGCCCAACCATCTTCAGCTGCTTCATCAATGACCTTCACTCCATCATAAGGTCAGAAGTGGGGATGTTCGCTGATGATTGCATGGTGTTCAGCACCATTCGCAACTCCTCAGATACTGAAGCAGTCCATGTCCATATGCAGCAAGACCTGGATAATATCCAGGCTTGGGCTGACAGATGGCAAGTAACATTTGCACCACACAAGTGCCAGGCAATAAGGGGAGAATCTAACCCTCGTCCCTTGACATTCAATGGCATTACCATTGCTGAATCCCCCACTATCAACTCCATGGGGTTACCACTGACCAGAAATTGAACTGGACCAGCCATATTAATACTGTGGCTACAAAAGCAGCTCAGAGGCTAGGAATCCCAGGCTCTCCAAAGCCTGTGCACTATCAACAAGCACTTTCCACCTGCCTGGATGAGTGCAGCTCCAACAACACTCAAGAAGATCTATATTATCTAGAACAAAGCAGCCCACTTGATTGGCACCCTATCTGCAAACATTCACTCCCTCCACCAAGGAACTCACCTAGGTTCCTTACAAAGCACCTCCCAAACCCACGACCACTACCATCTGGAAAGATAAGGGTAGCTTACACATGGGAACATCACCACCTGGAAGTTCCCCATCAAGCCACTTGCCATTGACTTGGAAATGTATCGCCGTTTCTTCATTGTTGCTGGGTCAAAATCCTGGAACACCCTCCCTAACAGCACTGTGGGTGTACCTACACACACATGGACTGCAGCGGTTCAAGAAGGAAGCTCACCAACACTTTCTCAAAGATATTAGGGATGGGCAATAAATGCTGGCCTAGCCAGCAATGTTCACATCATATTAATTGTACCACAACCTATTTAGCATATTCACTGAGCAATTCAGTTAGATGAAAACTTTACATATATATTATTTCACATAAGTTGATTTAAAAAAAATCTTAAAATTAATTTTGTGTTGTGAAATGGGGCATTTCAATTTTGGGCACCAGTATGAGCATCCCAACCTTCTTGGATGATCTAACACAGTTAGATTGAGAGTAAAACATCCCCTCCCCAACTCCAACAATGTGCCATAACTTTAAATTTAAGATAATTTGTTACTGTACAGTATGACATTCCACCAGTTTCCATTCCAGCTATCACCACCCTGGCTAATCTTGCCAATTGAGTGCCAGATGGAGGCAGTTTTGAGTTGGGACACATGCTCACTAAGAATTTCACAGTCAGACAGAACTTTAATCCCTTCAGTCTTGGCTGAATTTTAATCTTATAAATGAAAGGCCAGTCCTCATTACTGTGATTAGATTTCTAAATTTGAGCTGATGCTGGCTTGATGGGCAGAGCATCAAGCATCAAATAAATGGGGACTATCTTCCATCTGAATCAAGATGCAAGAGAGATGCATCTTGTCAGGATTTGGGATTCTATAGAAATGAACACAAGGTGGTTTATTGGGAACTTTCCTTACCCTGGAGCAGACCACTCTACCACTGAATTCTGAACTGTCGCCCACTAAGAATCCTGCGACAAGTAACTCACCTCCTGATCCCCAAAGCCTGTCCACAAGGCACACGTCAGGAGTGTGATGGAATACTCTTCAGTTGCCTGGATGAGTGCAGCTCCCACAACACTCAAGAAGCTGGGCACCGTCCAGGACAAAGCAGCCTGCTTGATTGGCACCACATCCACAAACATTCACTCCCTCCACCAATGCACAGTAATAGCAGTGTGTACTATCTACAAGATGCACCGCAGAACTTCACCAAGGCTCCTTAGAGAGCACCTTCCAAACCCATGACCGCTACCATCTAGAAGGACAAGGGCAGCAGATAGATGGGAACACCACCACCTGGAAGTTCCCCTCCAAGTCACCCACTACCCTGACTTGGAAATATATCGACGCTTCTTCACTGTTGCTGGGTCAAAATCCTGGACCTCTTCCTAACAGCACTGTGGGTGTACCTACACCACATAGATTACAGCGGTTCAAGAAGGCAGCTCACCATCACCTTCTCAAGGGAAACTAGGGATGGGCAATAAATACTGGCCTAGCCAGCAAAGCCCAAAAACCCTGAATGAATAAAAAAAACTTAAATGCCTGATGCATAGAGCTGAACAACATTCAGTTTAACAAATTCAATTTTAGAATCACGCTGTGACCTGAGCAGTTTGCCAGACACTTGAATAAAATGTCCCCATTCTTCTCTACCCATTGGATTCGCAGGATCATTTTTGGAAAGTGAATCTATTTAAAGATTCTCCAGTGATGAAGGTGATAAATACACCACCTGGTGTGAAACTAAACAACACCACAAGGTCTGTGCTGAATTCACTGAACTCACCCGGTTGCCAACAGAGACCTTATGGTTGACTGCAGTGTCCCTGAGCTCTGGAGGGAATGAAAGTCAATCAGGCAGCTTGTTCCTAATCATTAAGGGGAGGATTTTCCCCTCGTCCGGCGGGTACGGCGGGTGGGCCTGGGAACAGCCGTGAGGCCGACTGCCGCCCGCAATAGGGCTCAGACCGCGACTTCACATTGGCTGGTCATTCATGAAAGGCGCGCTCAGAGCCTCAGCGCTGCCGGGGTGGGGGCGGGAGGAGCGCGGGTGCTGAAGTGTGTGCCCGTGCGAGGGTGCGCTCAGTGAAAGCTCCCTGAAGGCACAGAGCTGCCTCAGGTAGCTGAAGATTTTTAACCTGAAAAAAATAAAGATTTCAAAAATAAGGACTCTGTCACAGGAAGAAGGACTTGTAAAAAAGGAGATTAAAAACATTTTATTCACCCGTGGATGAGGTTTCATTAAAAATGCAAAGGCCGCCTGGCCTATTCGCCCGCCAACTGAACGGCTGGACAGGCAGCAAAAAATTCAATTTAATTAATTGATCAAGGACCTTCATGGCCCTCTTCTTTGTCGGCTGCTGCCTCTCGCACGCGCCCGCCGAGCTAAAGGTTGGGAGAGTGCACGATAACGTTGTGTCGCTCGCCCGATGTCATTGCGCACATTTTCACGCCTGCTCGGGTTGGGTGCACGCCTGCCTGTGGGACAAAAAATTCTGCCCTATGCTGTGATGGGTGCTGGAATGTATGGTGTGAACATCCCAGAGAGAAAAATCGCACTGCTCACTTAGAACTGCAAAACGGTAAAAGCATTCTTTTTAAAGGCTTCTGAGGAATCAGGCGGTGCCCCTCAATGATGGAACAGGCTGCTGATTTTCACTATCCAGACTGGCACATGAAGAATGGCTGAGATACCAGATGGTGGTCAGAAATCATGGAACCCCTCAGCAAGGAGCCAGTGCCCCTGGACCTGAAGGGAAGGTCTAAGGAGTAAACCCAATTTAAGTTGAACTCCAGATTCGGATTAAAACGCCTAAAGTACTGTGTAAATTTAAAGTTTCAGTGGAGCAGCTGGATTCAGTGGAGGTGTGTGTGAACAGTCGCTCACCTTATCCAACTTTGCTTCGATTTCCACGACATCAGTCTCCACCTCCTCAATTGTCGCCCTGCAATGAAAACACAGACGTTAGCAAGTGAATCAGCAGCAGAGGCACAGCCATCAACATCACCCCATTATACAATAAGATTTCTCTTTCCACTTGCTGTATCAAAACATCTTTTGAGCATTTATTTAAGTCCGATATTAAGTTTTATTGATGTTGGCGTATTGAATTCAGGTCAATCGATGGCCACAAAAATGATATACGTGTAATTCAATGCAAATAATTTGTTTCTACATACTGTACAGTAGAATCTACTGAAACTGAGAACTGGAGGATCTATGAGGGACTTAAGGGAGAGATTTTGCATAGGAACAATCCTTAAAGCACCAATCATCTGCATTTGTTTTCTATCTGCATTACACCCCATTTTATTCATACCAGCTTTGTGTCATAGCGGAAAGTGGGGCAGGGTTTTTATGCTTGATGGGGGCATGTGTGGAGGTGGGCAGGCAGGCATGAAAATTTGTCATTGGTTGGTGTGGCAGTTTGCTGGCACCATCCTGGAGGTGGAATGGGAGGGGGGGTGGAGGTGGCAGGAAGGCTACCTGCCCACAAATGACAGGTGGACAATTAAAGGTCCTTACATTAAGGCCGAAGAACATCGGAGCCTCTGTCATCACTATCATACTCCGGAACTACACCATGCATCTAAAAATGCACATTGCCACAGTAATTCAGACTCCTTGGGGAGGGGTCGGTTGGCTCAGTTGGCTGGATGGCCAGTGCTGTTCAGATTGATGCCAACAGCATGGGGTTCGATCCGCGTCTCGGCTGGAGTGGAATCAAGGCCTGCCTCCTTGCCCTACCTGTGGTGGAGGTCGTGATGCTGTGTGTTGGATCAGCCTTCAGGCAGAGAACTGGAGAAGATATTAAGACCTAAAGTTAAAGGAGCGTCCAGGTCCTCTGAGACATCAGGGAGCAGGCCAGCAGCCTGGATACAGCCTTCCAGCAGCAGACTGAAGGTCAGTGCTCCAGGCAAGCTTGAAGGCCCTCCCCATCTGCCTGGCCTCAGCTGCAGAAACAGGCCACCCTGTGGTGGGGTTTCCCCTCCACAATAGTCACTTGGCTGCTTGCTCTTTTATTTAAAACTTTAAAAATTTAGAGGGAGGGCATCTCCTTCTTGAAGCACCTTCTCTTTCTCCTACTTGAATAGGCATCCTGCTGCTTCTTCTGTGTTGGAGGGCCTCCTATCAGCCCTCCAGCTTTAAGCGCATGCCTGCTGTCCTCAATTGGGTGGTGGGCTCACCATCTGGCCATTAATTCAGAGAAAATCACTGCCTGGTGAACTCCCTTACAGTGCAGGATTGGGACCTCATTTGGGCCCTGTTGGGGTCATGACCCACAGGACAAAATCCTGCCCATGGGCTCTAAAAGATCTATTTGGACTCTAACTTGGACTCTATGACACTGTGTCTGGAACTCCTCCACATGATGCATTGAAATATGCTCTACGATACAATGACCATTAAAGTGCATATTTCCCTCCTTCCTTGATATGGTTTCAGTCCTATAAAAAATGAACACACAGCCCTTTGTGTTTCTCTATACACAAGTGTGTAAAAGCCTTTGTGACCCTGTATATTTTCCCTCAATTTAGCAGCAATGTGCTGACAGACCAGTTAGTGTAATGACAGGGATATCCAATCTCTGCCAGGGGCTGTGTTGCAGTTGCCATTGGTACTCCAATGGCAACACTGAGAAAGTGTTATGGTTGAAATGTCTGATACAAAATTTTTGATTGTTTCTCTTAGTGATGTAGAGATCTTTGGATTGTCCACCATGGTAGATGGTACTTCACAATGCCAATTTTCCATTGATGCTAGAATTTTGGATTAATACAATCCAAGATCCAAATCCTGATCTAATTTCCGGCTTCATTGATTCCCTTTCAGAATTCTACAATGCACTGGCTTAAGTTGACCATCTCCAACAACAGAGAATCTAACCATCTCCCCATGACATTCAATGGCATTACCATCACTGAATCCCCCACTAACAACATCCTGGAGGTTATCCTTGACCAGAAACTGAACTGGACCAGCTATATAAATACTGTGGCTACAAGAGCAGGGAGCAGGTCAGAGGCTGGGAATGCTGACTCTGTCCACCATTTACAAGGCACAAGTCAGGAGCGTGATGGAATACTCTTCACTTGCCTGGATGAGTGCAGCTCCAACAACACTCAAGAAGTTTGACACCATCCAAGACAAAGTCACCCAATCGATTGGCATCCCATCCACAAACATTCACTCCCTCCACCATCGACGCACAGTAGCAGCAGTGTGTATCATCTACGTAATGCAATGCAGTAACTCATCAAGGCTCCTTTGACAGCACCTTCGAAACACACAACATTGACCACCTAGAAGGCCAAGTGCAGCAGATGCATGGGAACACCAACACTTGGATGTTCTCCTCCAAGTCACACACCATCCTGACTTGGAAATATGTTGCCGTTCCTTCACTGCTGCTGGATCAAAATCCTGGAACTCCCATCCTAACAGCATTGTGGGTGTACCTACACCACATGGACTGCAGCAGTTCAAGAAGGCAGCTGTGGAAACACGCTCTGGGAGGCTTCTTAGTCAAACAAAACAAACTTTATTTACACAAGAGCTTCTGTGGCTGCTTGCGTACCACCAGCCCCTCATACAGCCATCTTTCTTTTCTAGGAAACCCCTCCCTAAAATTTATTCCCCTATGCTAGCCACACATTGGTTGAACAAATCACGTGACTCCTACTCAGTTGAACTGATCTTAATGTGACAGTCATCACAGCAGCTCACCACCATCTTCTCAAGGGTAATTAGGGATGGACAATAAATGCTGGCCTAACCTGTGAAGCCTACATCACATGAACGAATAGAAAAAAGTGCTCTACAGGCTGGAGTATAACGTTTATCCTGCACAAATCCTCACATTAGAAAAAAAGATTTGCATTTATATAGTGCTTTTCACCACCATTGGATGTCTCAAAGTGCTTTACAATCAATGAAGTAATTTTAAATAATAGTCACTATTGTAATGTAGAAATTGCAACAGCCAATTTGTGCACAGCAAGCTCCCACAAACAGCAATGTGACAATGACAAGAAAATCTGCTTCTTGTGATGCTGTTCATGGGATAAGCATTGAGCAGGACAACAGGGATAACTCAGACAAAGGTAAAATACTGCGGATGCTGGAAATCTGAAACAAAATCAAAAAATGCTAAACAAACTCAGCAGGTCTGACAGCATCTGATAGCAGGGGATAACTCCCCTACTCCTCTTCAAAATAATGCCGTGGGATCTTCTGCATCCACCTAAGCAGGCAGATGAGATATTGGTTTAATGTCCCATTAAATAGACAGCACCTCAAGCAATGCAGCATTCCTTCAGTTCTGTACTGGAGTTCATCCTTGATTTTTCTGCCAAAGCCCTGGAGTGGGACTTGAACCCAAAACCTTATAAATTAAAAGCAAGGGTGCTACCTACTGAGCCATAGCTGAGACTCAGGCCTGCTGTTGGCCACCACCTCTTCAACCAAGCTTTTGGTGTGCAAAGACAAGCCCAGCAACTACAGGCCAGTTAACCACAATGGTGGAGAAGTTTCTAGGGGCAAGTCAGGACTAAATTAATAGTCACTTGGGCAAATGTGGGTTAATTAAGGGAGGCAAGCACATGTTAAGGGCAAATTGTGTTTAGCTAGCTTGCTTGAATTGTTGCGGGCGGGTGGTGGTGGCAGAGGGTGGAATAGTGGCCGGGATTTTCCGGCCCTTTCGAGGGTGGGACCAGCCGTGGGCGAGGTGGCGCCCCAGCCAGAAGCCCATTGACTTACAGCAGGACCGGAAGATCCCGATGGCAGGCGAGTGCGGAAAATCCCGCCCAGTATGTCTAACCAATCACTATCAGCCTATCATCGCTTCCAGGATCCTCTTCTTAACAACTCCACCATTGTGTGCATCAGTTGCCAAAGCCCTGAGCTCAGGAATTCCTTCCCAAAGCCTCGCCACCTCGTTACCTTTGTCTCCTCCTTTCAGATGCTCCTCAAAACCGACCTCTTTGACCAAGCATCGGGTTAACTGCCCTATATCACCACATATGACTTGCTGTCATAGTTTATTTTATATTGCCCCTATGAAGTGCCTATTATGCTAAAGGCCCAATATAAATCCAATTTGCTGTTGTGGTTCTGAGGAGGAAAATCCATGTCATTGTGTTGTTGGGAGCCACTATCAGAATCGCCACGTCATTGCTCGAGGCTTGTGTTTGTCCCCATTGTCACCAGCCACTCTAATGTACCTTTCCATTCTTCATGTGCAGGCCCAGACAGGGAGCTGAGGCAGTGTATTCAACTAAAGAAGACACCACAACCAAGTCTGACTACGTCCTTCTCAATTGGCATTTGCATAGCAACCAGGCATGGGTATTCCAGCTGGTTCTTCTCCAGCCTGGGGGCATTGAACCTAATTAAATTGCCACTACCATCATTCCGCTGGAGATCAGTTAACTCTGCACACATCAGACATGAAACCTTGCACCCTGTCTAGTTGGTTGATGGGGGTTGTGCATTTACCAACTGAACTATTATGGTTCGCTGAAGAGACACCAATACTTTGGCTTCTGTGTTTAATTTCAGTAGATGTGAGTGTCCTTGTGGGAGCTACCACTTCAATATTCATGCAGAGACATTAAGATATTACAAATGAACTGATCTTGGCTCCTTTTTTATTTCTGTGAGTCAATATTTCCAGGATGTAAGTGGAGAGTGAATTAATTTTGATCATCGCTGCTGATTTGGAAATGGATAATAAACTAGTCAGGACACGTTCATTGAAGTTTAAGATTACAGGTTGAGAAGCTTAAAGAGTGGAGGACAGCTCTTTTTTTTAGGTTTACTGACTAGAACGTCCTAAAGCATCGCAGAATTGTTTACAGTGCGAAAGGAGGCTATTCAGCCCATCATGTCTGCACCAGCTCTCCGAATGAGCAATTCATCTAGTGCCATTCTCCTGCCTTCTCCCTGTAACCCTGCACATTCTAGTCCTGATGGGCTGGTCCTCATTACCCCAGAAGTAAAAGCCAGTGACTTAGGGTAGAAACATTGGAAATTGCAGAAGGGAATCAATCTTGTTCATATTAAGCAGTAACAAATGAGGAATATGAACACTCAGAATTAACTTTAATGACAAACCATTGCTAAAACGCAGTGTGCTTTCTAATGACATTTGGGTTGAAGAGGAAAGGTGCAAGATTTCAAATAATGCCTGCTTTCATGGGATCTGCTGAACAGTTGAGGCGCCTCCTTTACAAATTTCTGCCTGAGGAAGCAGCCACCTGCAGTTATTTGAGCTGCTTTCGGAATCAATTACTCTGTAGTCCATTCTGTGGAGTACCACTCAAAGGTAGATTTTAAAGGGATCTGATCTGTCTTGATTAGCTTTGGAGACTCATGTTAACAATTACCAAACGGCTCCAACAAAAAATTTAAAAAGTCACCAGGCTCTCACCAGATGGGCGTTGTGCCAAAGCTGACGTACATTAATCCTTTGAAAACATTAAATTGAGCGTAATTCAGTTGCTCCACCTGGGAGCAACTGAAAGGTAATAAACTAATGAAATGGTTCAGGTGACATCATGAAACACGAGCAAGGTGCACGCAGTTCACAATCGCTCCATGAATCCCAAGATGAGATTACACTCTTGAAAATCACCCTGTTCTGCTCCAATTTCCAATTAGCCCCTCCTTAGGGCATTACTCATGCTGGGGATCAGTGGGAGCCAGCGCTTTAAAATGATCAGGCTGTCTTTAAATTGTTAATGTTAGTAAAGACCTAGCAACACTCAGTATTTATAGAACAAAGGTAACCAGCATCCTGAACAGATTAGTGTGAAAGTGTGCATGCTAACAAATCAGTGCACCATTTTCAGTATAATTCTGTGTTATCAATTTGTCTCACAAAGAAATGGATACTGGTGTAAAATTGGGATCTGCAGTTTAAAGTGATTATAATTGCTGAGGGGCACAGATATGGTGTGAGGGTGGACAAAATGGGACTTGGGTCTGCTGTCCCCAGAAGCACTTCAGAGGCAGCACAGGGGCTGCTGGGTGCAGAGGCAGGCAGATTGGGTGAAAAGGCCCACCTCGGTATTCCGGCATTGTGAACAGTGTGAAAAAAACAGTACTCTAGTCCACACCCTCACACCCCCTTGCCCCCCACATACTCCCATGCAACATTCATGCAAACCCCATACCACCTCATGCTCCCCACCCACCCTCTATGGCCCATCAAACTTTCCATGCTAACCTATGGCCCTCTACCCACCCCCCATGGCCCGTCATACTATCCACGTGAGCCTATGCTGAGATTAAATAAAGTTCTCAAGTGTCAATTGATGAATTCACTATTTAAAAAAAAACACTCTCATTGATAAAAACCCATTTATTACATTTAACTTCCTTGAATCCCTCATCATTCATATTCATAGCCCCACTTCAAAGATTTTATAAGCATTTGGAGCTATCAAACTGTGAACTGACAGATGCCCAACTGTGATAATGATAGGTTGTGAGAGCAGTCATGTAGCACTATTCCTATAACGATAACCCTCAAGTTTATTTCAAAAGACAGGGTGAAATAGCAAGCACTGTTTATTTTTCAACACTGCTGACAGTTTTTAAAAAGTATTTCAAAGGCAGGAGATTTAAATACCTTGACAGCTTGACAGTTCCAACACACTTATCCACATTCATGTCCATTTTTAATAATCACAAGGGCTTATGACCTCTCCCAAAGAGAACCTGCTCTCTCCCGAGGGTGAACCCAGGACCATATCCAAAAGGGTACCCTACCTCTCCAGAGAACTCTGATGAGTTTAGATCTTCCCCTACCGGGCCCAAAGTACTTACATCGTATTTCCCACTCCCTCCTTTCTAAAATCAGATCAGACTGAAGCTGGCTGCACTTGCAGCTGCCTCTGTGAACCATGAATGTGCAAAGTTCAGCCTGCTGCCCTTTCTCCAACTGCGAAAATGGTGAGGTTGGGTTTGGGGGGTGGGCTTTCTGGATTCAAGCCTCCGGAGCCATTTTCGCAATTTTTGTGTGAAAATTCTGGCCCTATTCTAAGGAGTTGTTAGGACAGATGAGTAAAAGTTTGGTTAAGGAGCTAGATTCTAAGGAGGATTTAAAAGAAAGAAAGAAAGAGAATTTGAAAGATAGGGAGCTTTAAAGGGAAAATCCAGTGCTTAAATTTAATCTGTTTCAGCCTTTAGTTGCTGTTTTTAGCTTGTCTGATGGTGTGGGGCAACTTCAAGTAGACCCAGGTACTACAACTAATCTGTTTAGTAAATGTATCCAGTCAAAAAATCACCAAGGAATTGTTCACTCTTTTTAGCAAACGACACAAGTGTTCAGTTTAATCGATGCATAACTCAGTTCTGTGACTCTTCAAGAAAATAATTTCAGAAGGAAACTAACAATTTTTTTGGTATACTGTGGACCACAAACAAAATTAACAAAGGACTGAGGACAGATGGACAAACTGATTGTGGAATCCTCAACAAACTCTTCCGCAGTCCTTGCAAACATGGATGTGGTTGGGTATAATTAAAGAACAGGGGATAAAACTGACCAAACCACTGTTATTTTGCTAAAGCAAATTTTAAACATGGAGTTTTAAACCACTTTAGATTGTTGAATCTTACAGTAAATGCAGACTGCAAAAAGTGAGCTTCTATGCGGAACAGTCGGAACATAAAGATAAAAGCAAAAAACTGCGGATGCTAGAAATCCAAAACAAAAACAAAAATACCTGGAAAAACTCAGCAGGTCTGGCAGCATCTGTGGATAGGAGCACAGTTAACGTTTCGAGTCCGAATGACCCTGTTGAAGGGTCATTCGGACTCAAAACGTTAACTGTGCTCCTATCTGCAGATGCTGCCAGACCTGCTGAGTTTTTCCAGGTACTTTTGTTTTTGTTGGAACATAAGCATTTGCAATGCAATGCTTGCAAAACACCATCATTGTGGTATTATAGAGAATGGGTCCATGCTGATTTTAACCTCATTACTGCCAGCAGCTCTCTGTTCTCCTAGACAACCACCAGAGCAGTGGAATTCATAATAGTAGTGATAGTCTCTATTAAAATGATGGGAGACTTGTACCTCTCAGTTCCACAACGATCAGTGCAACAGCAACTTGAAATTATATAGCACTTTTAACCTAGTAAAATATTCACACAAGCCACAGAAAGATATTAGGACAAGTGACAGGTAGGTTTTAAGGAGCGTCTTAAAGGAGTGAGAGAGATGGAGAGGTTTCAACAGTGAATTCCAGTGCTTAGGCCTAGGTAGCTGAAAGCATGCTCACCACTGGAGCAATGAAGATCAGGGATGTAACTACTTAAACCACTGGGGGAGCTCATCATTCATTAAAACTAAACTAAAATCATCTTTCGTTATGATATCTACTTGTTTATGTAACAAGTTCCTGAACAACCTGATTAAAAACTGGATGTTATTCTATGTTTCAATTTATATCAAACAGGTTCACTCATGCCCAATCTAACTGAGGCTCAATGTTTACCTTAAACCACTGAGGAATTACTGATAACAAATGTTTATTGGAGAATACTTTGTATGCCTGCAATGTTCTCTGGG